>NC_060123.1:167516096-167818196 GCF_021461395.2 Schistocerca americana | reverse complement strand
CGGTAAATCCACACGTACATCAACCAGTACCACTTCATCCTGGAAAGGTTGTGGTGCGGATTTACGGCATCATTTATCATAGGGCCATATTTTATCGAAGAGACAGGTGCTTCCGGTCCTGTTACCTGTACCGTCAGTGGTAGACGCCATGAGTGTCTTTTGCGCAGCCACATCATTCCAGCTCTCCAACAGCGTGGATGTGTGGATGCGGTAATTTTTATGCAAGATTGCGCACCTTCGGACATTGCAGATCCAGTTAAGCAGCTGCTGAAGGGCCTTTACGGCTTATCAGCCGCTATTTCTCTACAGCCTGGCCATCCCGATCACCTGATCCGTGTGGCTTAGAGGCTGTGGGGCTATCTGAAAGATGTTGTGTTTTGTGTTCCGATGGAAAACTTGGCTGCATTGAAGGCACGAATTGCGCAACACATTCTGAACGTGATCCCGGAAATACTTCGATCAGTTGTGGAACATGCTGTTTCTCGATTTCAACTTTTTGCAGAAAACGGTGGACAGCATATTGAACATGTTTTGCGCCAGTCACAGGGTAATTAATAATCCGACTTGATTTTGATTCATGCTTTTTATGCGGTTTTTCGCCTCACGACAATTAAAAACCGATGAGTGGTGCTTTTTACGCTGGTTTTGGCCTCAGGATAATTAAAAACAGACTTTTCAAATGGATGTGGTATGACCTTGCTGTGGTGGATGGGCTTACGTAACTAGCAGTATCAGACCTGTACACCCTACAATTTTTGTAACGTCAAAAGAGCACCTTAGCCATTGTTGTATGACTCATTTGTCATTTGTAGTCGACCACTATTACATTATGATTCCTACAGCGACATCTGTTGATACATTTTGTGAGTATTTATTTTTCTTCTGCCACACGTTTCCCTCCGATAATATTCCGTTTCAATCTGACGACCTTTTGATCATTTGTGTCATTTCTACAGTGGTTTGAAAGTTAAATTTATAATCACCCTGTACATTCCACTACAGATCACCAATTGTGATCGGCAATATTTGGCGACACGATGCGTTATGTGGTTTGCAGCCACGTTGTTTTTCCATAGAAGTTCTAAAACAACCACGTAAATGAAAAAAATGCGGCTTTTATAAAGTGTGCAAGATGGCGGGAATATTAGTGCTCCCCTATATTTACGCTAAAGATCACCTCAGCACGTGTAAATCATTGACAGTAAAATACAAATTTTATGTACGAAGTTCTCGTGAATGTCTTACAATACTTTCACGGAAACTTCTTTGCCTTTCCTTTTCATGACGGCCTCTCCCAGTAGTAACACCGGTACGCGTCAGATTATCGTAGTTAAGCGCTGTCGGGCTGGACTACCAATTTGATGAGTGACCATCTGGTCTGCCGGGCGCTGTTGGCAAGCAGGGTGCACTCAGCCACTGGGAGGAGAACTGAGGAGCTACTTGATAGAGAAGTAGCGGCTCCGGTCTCGTCAACTGACACAAGGTCGGTAGTGTGCCGACCACATGCCCCTCCGTATCTGCATCCAGTGATGCCTGTGGACTGAGGATGACACGGCGGCCGTCGGTACCGTTGGGCCATTCAAGGACTGTTCGCGTGCAGATTTTTTTAGTTTTTCCATTTCATGCCTTTTAAGATAATATTAATAAATACAATGTACTGAACAATATGTCAGATTTTTATTTTTGCGTGTAAGTAACGTACAGGGAATAGGAATAGACCCCACTACGCTCGGAATACCTTTCTGAATTCTGTTCGCTGCGCCAAGTCCTGCCTTGAAACTATCCTAACATACACTGAAGAACCAAAGAAACTGGTACAACTGCCTAACATCGTGTGAGGTCCCAAAGAGCACACAGAAGTATCGCAACATAACGTGGCATGGACTCAACTAATCTCTGAAGTAGTGCTGGAGGGAACTGAGAGCATGGATCCTGCAAGGCTGTCCACATATCAGTAAGAGTCCGAGGGGTTGGAGATCTCTTGTGAATATCACTTTGCAAGGCTTCTCATAAATGATCAATAATGTTCATTTCTAGGGAGTTTGGTGTTTATATTTGGAAGAGTGTTTGTGGAGCCCTTCTGTAGCATTTCTGGACGTGTGGGGTGTCGCATTTTCCTGCTGGAATTGTCAAAGTCCGTCGGAATACACAATGGACATAAATGGATGCAGGTGATCAGACAAGATGCTTACGTACGTGTCACCTGTCAAAGTCATATCTAGACGTATCAGGGGTCCCACATCAGTCCAACTGCACATTCCCCGCACCATTAAAGAGTCTCCACCAGCTTGAACAGACCCCTGAGGCGCTGTCTTCATATCCCTACGCGCCCATACGCTGGATAAAATTTGAAATGAGACTCGACCGACCAGGTAACATGCTTTCAGTCATCAACAGTCCAATGTCTGTGTTGATGGGCTCAGGCAACGCGTAAATCTTTGTGCCGTGCAGTCATCAAGGATAGACGGGTGGGCCTTTGGCTCCGGAAGCCCATATCGATGATGTTTCGTTGAATTGTTCGCACGCTGACACTTGTTGCTGGCCCAGCACTGATATTTGCAGCAATTTGCGGAAGCGTTGCACTTCTGTCACACTGAACGACTCTCTTCAGGCGTCGTTGGTGTCATTCTTGAAGGATCTATTTCCGGCCGCGGCGATTTCGGAGATCTGGTGTTGTACAGGATTCCTGATATTCACGGTACCCCTGTGAAATGGTAGTACGAGAAAATCCCCACTTCATAGTTACCTCAGAGATACTGTGTGTAATCGCTCGTGCGCCGACTATAGCAGCATGTTATAACTCATTTAAGCTTGATAACCTGCCATTGTAACAGCAATAACTTGCGCCCCTTCAAACAGCCGTGTACCGCAAGTCTCTAGAGGAACGGAAGGTTCCAAATGATTGGAAAAGAGCACAGGTAGTTCCAGTATTCAAGAAGGGTCGTCGAGCAGATGCGCAAAACTATAGGCCTATATCTCTGACATCGATCTGTTGTAGAATTTTAGAACATGTATTTCGCTCGCGTATCATGTCATTTACGGAAACCCGGAATCTACTCTGTAGGAATCAACATGTGTTCCGGAAACAGCGATCGTGTGAGACCCAAGTCGCTTTATTTGTTCATGAGAAACAGAATATATTAGATACAGGCTCCCAGGTAGATGCCATTTTCCTTGACTTCCGGAAGGCGTTCGATACAGTTCCGCACTGACGCCTGATAAACAAAGTAATGCCTAAGGAATATCTGACCAGCTGTGTGGCTGGATTGAAGACTTTTTAGCAAACAGAAAACATCATGTTTTTCTGAATTTAGAGACGTCTACAGGTGTTAAAGTAACCTCTGGCGTGCCACAGGGGAGTGTTGTGGTACCATTGCTTTTCACAATACATATAAATGATCTACGTAGTAGATAGTGTCGGAAGTTCCATGCGGCTTTTCGCGGGTGATGCTGTAGTATACAGAGAAGTTGCAGCATTTGAAAATTGCAGCGAAATGCAGGAAGATCTACAGCGGATAGGCACTTGGTGCAGGGAGTGGCAACTGACCCTTAACATAGACAAATGTAATCTATTGTGAGTACATAGAGAGAAAGATCCTTTGTTGTGTGATTAAATGATAGCGGAACAAACACGGGTAGCAGTAAATTATCTGGGAGTATGCGTACGGAACGATTAGAAGTGGAACGATCATATAAAATTAATTGTTGGTAAGGCGCGTGCCACGTTGAGATTCATTGGGAAAGTCCTTAGAAAATGTAGTCCATCAACAAAGGAGGTGGCTGACAAAACACTCGTTCGACCTATACTTGAGTATCGCTCATCAGTGTGGGATCCGTACCAGGTCGGGTTGACAGAGGAGATAGAGAAGATCCAAAGAAGGGCGGCACGTTTCGTCACAGGATTATCTGGTAAGCGTGAAAGCGTTACGGAGAGGTTTAGCAAACCCAAGTGGCAAACTCTGCAAGAGAGGCGGTTTGCATCGCGTTGTAGCTCGCTGTCCGGGTTTCGAGAGGGTGCGTTTCCGAATGAGGTATCGAATATATTGCTTCCCCCTGCTTATACCTCCCGAGGGGATCACGAATGTAAAATTAAAGATATTCGAGCGCGCACGGAGGCTTTCCGGCAGTCATTCTTCCCGCGAACCACACTCAACTGGAAAGGGAGATAATGACAGTGGCACGTGAAGTGCCCTCCGCCACACACCGTTGGATGACTTGCCGAGTATAAATGTAGATATAAATGAATAAACTATGTGAAAAATGCACCAGACACTTGTCTTATATAGGTGTTGCCGACTACAGCGCCGTATTATGTCTGTTTACGTATCTCGGTATTTGAATACGCATGCCTATACCAGTTTTTTTGGTGGTTCATGCCTTTTTTTACACTTGGTCATCTGGTGCTCCCACTTCTGTCACTCTCTCTAGTAGCCGAGCCCTGCACGTATCTTAAATTTGCACGAAGTCGGTGATGAGAATTAGGCGCGATGCCCTTGCGAATCCAGTTCGCAGCAGGCAGCATCGAACCTTCGACACAGACAGTTTGCTTTCTATTTTGTGCTCATTCGAAGCAGCTCTCCGAAGAAAGATGTGATGTCTGCTAAAGACATTCAAACATTACTTTATTCTTCCCCCGTCGTGATCACGTTTCGTCGATCAGTACGCGCTCATCACTGGTCATAAAGTTTTACTGTCCCAGGCGCCATTACTGTCGTTATAAAATGACCTGTCAAGCGTCAAGCTGAAACAACACGATATGACAAAGCCATTTACCGGAGATACCGTGTTTGCTCTCACTCCACACCTCTTGGCTGTACTGCATCCTTTGAAGTGGACGAGGCAAGCGGTTTCTGCTTTTGTGTTTCCAGTCGGTCAGGCAGATCATTACTGGGCTTATAATAACACTGGAATTTCCTATCACAGAAGGGAGGGCGCTCGTGTTCCGCGTTTCTCTGTAATGGTAATGAGTCCTTGGGGGTTACTTGGCCCTTCACGTTGCATGTTCTGGCTTAACGACAAGCGCCGGCACGAAGATGAAGAACATAACCGCAGAGAATGCTGTGAGACGTCAGCCAATAGTACGCTGGCTAGGACTGCACCACGACACGAGCGGCCTCTAGCCGAAGAGAATATATGCTCCGCTCATGCCAGCCTCGGCCGGACAGCAGAAGACGCGGACTAGCAGAGGCACTCGCAGACTCGGACTAGAGACCACGCACTAGAAGTGAAGCACTAGGGGAGCTGTTATTAGGGATCCATAGGAATTTGTTTGAATTATTTGCATAGATTTGTATATAGCGAAGGACGTTCATTATAGGCATATCGCCATTTGCTTGAGGCCCAAAGTTCAGCATTGTGAATCTACTTTATTGTAATAGAAATGATTTGATTGAATTGTTGTTTAGCTATTCGAGAAAGCAGCATCCTTTAGGTGCCCTGTAAGAGACGTATGGGCAGGACAACATATTGCATTCGGGTCATTCTTCATGGATCTCGCTAATTTTACCAGACGATAGTGCACTGTACATACAAATACAGTTGTGTACTAGGAATTGTTACTAGGACCACAAACCTGTATTAAATGTACATAAAGAGCATGAAATTTTAATATAACTCACCTAAATTCAATATGACAGGTTTCGTGTAAGATCAGGCAGAGAAGAGTATTGTGTTCTTCAACGGTGACTTTAATTGTCTTAAAGGCCTTGGGAGGATGGCTAGGCGGTGATACACCGCCAGCATTACCCAGAGTTCATATCTGGGATTGAGATCGGATTAATGATATGCCGATACCATGTCGTGATCTGCCTGGTCTTTAATATATCCACCCTAGCGACAAGAAGCGTGTGCTTGAGCTATCACAATTTTCTGGAATCAGTCATTTCTTACTGCAGCTGCGTAATTATTTGTTGTTCCGTGAAGGAACAACTGCACGTGGGAAAAATCACACGACGACGAAGACACTAATGATTTATGGGTTGCCATAAATTAAAAGTGCATTTTCTGTGACTTGGATATCAAAGGGAGGAAGGGAAATTGGGTTTTAAGGTCCCATCGACATCGAGGCAATTAGAGACGGATCTTGATATCGGGTTTGTAAGCGATTTTATCGTCATCATAGTCGCCCTGCGAATTATCAACAATAAGAACAAATTAAGTGTTTCTAAGAAAAATCAAAGTAGTTTCTCGTCTCTGTTGGTAATGACATAACAACATAATTATACGCTATTAATATTAGAGAAAATAGTAAACGACTGTTATTGGGAGAAAAGCGATGATCAAACTAACAGAATGGAAAAGAAGGGACTTGCTACGCTGTTAAAAGAGATCTAGAGGGCGGAGAAAACTTATAAGACCATTGAAGAGAAGAGAGTAATACTCTGGTTGAAGACTGAACGTAACTTTTGCCTATGTATAAAAAAAGAGGAAGAAAACAAGAGATTGGCCCTCAATTGCTGCGAAGTCGAGTAACAATTGGTGTGTCAATTTCCAAACAATCTCTTCTTATCATGGGAGGAAAAGAACATGTGATTGGCCACTTTACATTTGTAAGAAGTTCCGAAAATATTAACTTGGCCGAACCAGCAGACCAACGTGTTCCATATATCCGCATTCCCACGCTGTGAGAGTTACAGTAAGAAGGGTATCAATTCATTATCAGTCCAACGTCCTTTGTGTGGCTGTAAGAGTAATTCGACAACACCTCTTGTTTAACATTCAGGTATCTGGATGGCCGAAATATTTGATAATGTTATCATTCCACTGATTTCAACCGGACGACAGTTGGATTCGGGTTCATGATTCTCCTTCTGAAAGTGATCAATAACAAGTATAATAATAGCTCCTGTTCTCCTTTTCAGAACCGTGCGGATGTCAGACATATGATTAGGAATAAACGATAGCATAGGAACACTACGCAAGCAGCCATCGGTCTGCATTTGATATGCCTACAGTTTGCCTCTACCCATTTTGTACTGAACCGTGGATGCTCTCCTTTTATTCTTCGGTCGGTGCAACTGTCAGTCCCAGCACTCTTAAACACTATCAGTCCACTCACGAACATTCAGTCGTCAGCTGCCCGCACATGGGGGTAGGTCGCATACTGTAGTTTCATATAGCATTTGTATTCTCAAACTGTTTACGCTTTCCAGATTTATATTGCTGTGGTATGAAAAACCTAATTGAAATGTGCATACCGAGAATTCAGATTCATCCCGTGTTTGGAAACAACTGCTGCGTGTTCGTCCTGTTGCTCTGTTTTTCTGCTGTGACGTGAACGAAATGGCAGAATGATATTTACTCGCGGCAACGTCTAGTTGACACAGCCCTGGAAAAAGCGATGGACAATTGCACAAAATATAAAATAAGCAAATAACATTTTGTGCATAATGTTGGAGCATAAGCAGCAACAGTTAATTACATCAGAAATGACGACACTCAAGTCAAAGCATCAACTGCTTCATGTGAGATAAATTCGTATTTGAAATCGTTTTCGATACGACACATCAGTGTGCTCTTAAAGTACGCGGAAAGTAATTCGCGAATGAACTGTCGTACAACTACGTTGTGTCTAGGTAGTTAAAGAATAGCCCATATTCAACACTGAATCTCTCACATAAAACTGTTCAAAATGTTCAAATGTGTGTGAAATCTTATGGGACTCAACTGCTAAGGTCATCAGTCCCTAAGCTTACACACTACTTAACCTAAATTATCCTAAGGACAAATACACACACACTCATACCTGAGGGAGGACTCGAACCTCCGCCGGGACCAGCCGCACAGTCCATGATTGCAGCACCTCAGACCGTTCGGCTAATCCCGCGCGGACACACAAAACTAAAACTGCAGGTACCTACCTAGGAATTTGTAGCATCTCCTTTCGCCAGGATGACTGCAATGTTGCGACTTCTCATACACTTTGCTTGGACAAGTCATCCTTATCCGTGACTTGTTAATCTCCAACGAAAAGTCCACAATATTCGGAAAATGGGAGGAAATGAGACGAGGACCGTACGTATCTGTTGATAGCATCCCAGATGTGCTCAGTCCTACAGAGATAAGCTTAATATTAATAGCTACAAAATAATATTATGGTCTTTTAGTGATGCAAAAATCACTTGCTCGGTTGATTTCTGCAGTAAGGTGGCTGCTGATGCTATAGGTCACTTACAGTGGATTATAGGAGAACATGATGATGCACATGATCAACGAATAGCGTCCCCTGTCATTCATTATTTGGAAAAGTGAGTCAGCTGCCAAAGGTTCTTTCTCCACTCTTAAAAAGATCTCTCAATATCTCGATAAAATGCCAGGAAAGTTCACCTTTCTCAATGAGACCGCACCTTTTAATCGCCTGTGATATGTGGCGGTGAGCGGGACACGTGGTACGCGATGAATCTTGAACCGCTTATACAGAGGTAGGTTTTGGACAGTATCTGCTTACGGATTGTTGCTCTGTACCAGTGAATTAAAATGAATTGACGGAGATTTAAGTTCCTAGCATCCTGTTCATAACTGTAGTTCAGATGTTACAGAGTATTTCAACAAAGATTACAAGTCAGTGGCGTAACTCCAGCGTGCTGCTTGTAGTGGAAGAGTAACTAATTCTTTAGACTGTGATTCCGAAGAGATTGCCAGAGCTCCAACTAAAACGGATGGTTATTTAGTCGTCGACCGGTTTCGGGCTATGCTCATTCTCAAACCAACCAGTGTTTGCCAAAGAGAACATGTGTCAAAATAGCAGTAATCAAAGTGTATATACACGCATTTGTTAACAAACATTATTTGGGATCATACATATATGTACGCACTTTGTTTACTGTTGATTCGACGGACATTTTACTTGGCTGACATTGGTTGGTTTGTGAACGGTCGTAGGTTCAAAATAGCTCTGAGCACTATGGGACTTAACATCTATGGTCATCAGTCCACTAGAACTTAGAACTACGTAAACCTAACTAACCTAAGGGCATCACACAACACCGAACGCTCGTAGTCCAAAGCAGGTCATCGAATAAACAAACATCCACGTTAGTTGTAACTCTGGCTGTCTCTTTGGAACCATAATCTAAAAGTCAGTCGTCAGCTGCGTAAGAAATCGTTTATTTCTTTCATTTTCACTGTTTCAACCGTTACAACTGTCATCTTCAGAAGTGAAATAGGCTCATATCACTGGAAAACCAACGTCAAAATAAGAATCGGAATCTAGTGTCCTACAAAGCAATGGCAAAAAATGCAAATGTGTAGCAGGTATGTTAATAAGAAATGTTCAAAGATCGAACAACACATGTAAAACAGGTTAATTAAAACAAATACAAAGCCGCTAAATTTTAGAGCCACAACTACCTTCGTTGCAGAATCAAAAAAAGGAGTGACAATGAACAGTCAAATTGAAAATATTACATAGTATATGCGACGAAAGGCAACCAATAAACTAGTAAAATGAAGAGCATTGGACACACCTACAGTATTTTTTGATCCGCAAGTGTCACACGCTGAACTTCTGAAACACCTGCCAAGGTTCGTTAGCTACCAGATAACAAGTTTCCCTGACTACGTTTTTCTTTTTTTTTTCTTTTTGCATTTTGTTCGTTATTGATCGTCGTGTTTGGTCGTTGCGGACGTCGCAAGACATCCTGTTCAAGTTCGGTGGTTGATCCTTCCACTCAGTTTTTTTATTACAGAGGCCAACCGCCTCTCTGACCGAACACGCTCAGCTACCGTGCCGGCAGGCAACCTAGATACGCTAGAGGCGCGGTTCCACACAAGTCAACTCGTAAATACGCGCTGCGGTCGCTCGCACACCATCGGTCGGTGGCGTCCGCTATTGAAGCCTGCTGCAGCTCACTTAATTGATTCCTGCGAACGCGCGTCCAAGGGGCGACCTCGTCTCAGCGATACTGAATAGTTCAACGTATCGCTTCTTTTCCAATCTCCCATGGTGCCATCACAGGCTGATAAAATCTGAACAATTTACTTTCCATTCTGTAGCTAGCCTGTAATTGTAAAGAAGTTATTTTTTATATTTTTGTTTGCTTAACACTTGATCTATGGTTTACTGTCAGTTGAAATGCTTTCGTTAACCATTTTATGTATTTTTATACGGTTTAATGCATATTTGCGCTTCAACTGTTGCAGACTTTATTTCAGTCTATACGTACACCAGCGCTCCTTCTTTGTATGTAGGCGTTTTCAATACCCTTCATGTCAGCAGTATTGACTGCCGTCGTCTATATTATATACGATTTGGGTTTTGACAGTTGACTGTTTAATATTCATCGCATATTTCATCTACGTCAGGGATGTCGCTATATTTTATCTGTGAAAAAAATAGTTGTGGCTCTCAATCCTAACTATTGCACCTTTGTTTTAACAAACGTGTTTTACTTCTGTTTTTCAATCTTTGTACATCTGTTTTTAACATACTTTCTTTACATATGAATGTTCTGACAGTCCTCTCTGGGCCGGCCGGTGTGGCTGAGCGGTTCTAGGCGCTGCAGTCTGGAACCACGCGACCGCTACGGTTGCAGGTTCGAATCCTGCCTCGGGCATGGATGTGTGTGATGTCCTTCGGTTAGTTGGGTTTAAGTAGTTCTAAGTTCTAGGGGACTGATGACCTCAGAAGTTAAGTCCCATAGTGCTCAGAGCCATTTGAACCATTTTGAGTCCTTTCTGGGACACTAGCGTCCGATTCTTATTTTGACTTCCGCTTCCCAATGATTTGAGCCTAGTTCATTTCTGAACATGAGAGTTTAAAGAGCTGCAACAGATTTAGCGAAGTAAATAAAGATTTTACTGTGCCACTGATCAATAACTTTTAAACCTTGTGTATTTTAATCCGTCCACAGAATGTGGGGGGAAAACCGCCTGCGGGTAGATAATCAGATACAAAAGAAAATGTGTTTCATACATTTCTCGGAGCGCACAAATGCAGAGGTGTTACTGTCGTGCTGGTGTGGGGCATAATATTCAGATACATTCCCAAAAAAATGCTGTCTTACAGTTGTTCTGCACTGAAGACTGTCGTAGTATGGTATAATCATTGTTAATTCGTAACTGGTGGTGAATACAAGTAACTCGACATAGATTTTGTTTTAGTGATAGTTTTTCTACACATTATTTCGCAGACTTGGTGAAAAGGTAGCTCAGCCAGTCTTCCTTTGGAAATGTTGGCATATGAAATTATTTTTATTCCTTGCGTAGTAAATACGTAATCTGCAAAATATTATCTCATTGCGTTAAACTGTTCCTGTCGGCAAGCATTTGACAGAAATCGTGCCATTACTTCAATAATGTGTTCCTTGGGATCATGAGTTTTCACTCGAAGCTCAATTTTAATGATTATTTTATCTGAAATTCGCACACTCCATTCCAAAGTGTGAAGTGGTCTGTTTTATATCTGGTGCATTATAGTGTTTCAGGTCTTTTCATCCGAGTGCCTGGCAAGCAGTCACTGTTCTTTTCAGCCAGTTACCATGCATGCTCACCATGAGGAAGACAGTTTTCCAGATCGTTCCATGTTTTTCCACATTTTATTCTGTACGCCAAAAGGCAGTGTGGGCTGCTTTGGATCTCGCTCCTATGAAAAGTAGCGATACGATTCAGCCAAAAGTCCCAACACGAAAGTTGTGAGACGCACACAATTCCGAGTGGGAACATTTGGGGGTGGATTCACATTTACAGCATTCACCTGGTGACCAAACGAAATCTCACAGAAACCTTGGTCATGAATAGAGGATTGAGATCATTTTAATTTATTCCAGGTACTATGTTACCGAATATCTCATATCAAAACTGAAATTTAGGATACGTCTTCCTTGAGTGTGTGAGAACATGTGCGTCAGTGTGAATGTGCTGTATGTGTGATACACACCACGTTCGATACAAATAATGAATACAAATATCTAGGGGGTTCATTTGGCAGCTACAAGAATTAGTTAGGGAATCAATGATGAGAAATTAGTACTTTATGTGATAACTGAGCAGAAGTACAAACATTAAAAGTAAGTATTTCAGTGAAGGACGCAGTAATTCTCTTAGAGACAGAGAAGTACTTTTTTACACTTATGCTTGGTAAAAAAATACTAGTCAACATGTCTTACTGAGCTTCACCCTTCATTTAAGCAGCATTCTATATGCTCATGACTTAAACTTCTAGCTGTGTTGAAATTCCGCAGAAAAATAAAGTAAACGTCTCTAGAACTACTTCTGTCAATACGTGTAAGCCACAAGAAACATTACAGTGAAGCTGCATCAGGTGCTGGCACTATAGACGTCATGTTCGTGCTGAGAGGAGAGCATAATGGTGGTCTGCACCGGCAAAGAGCAATCACCGGTTAGTTGACTCTGGCCGGGTTCACGGTCAGTAGTCATCTACACCATGAATGGTGAAACGCGTCTGGCCTTGTGTTTCATACTATTTTCACCCAGCACACTTATTCCATAGATAAGCTAGGTCTAATTAATCAATAAATTACTTTGCAAATGCAAAAGAGTAGTATTATTCATTTGAATGAGTTATGATTACAGAGGATTTCCCTTGATTTCTCCAAATCCATAAGTTAATGCCGAATTGTTCCTGACTGTCAGCGTTGAGTGAAAACATGTCCGCTTACAGTTTCCGTTCGCAGCGGCATGCCTTCAGCGGTCGATGTGACTGAATGGACTCTCGCTGTAGGACAGCGCTGAGCCACCTGTGTGTTGTGAGCAGCCGCCCGCTGTCGCATTCACGGCCGCAGAGGGCGGCGTGCGCCTTTGGCAAAATTAGCAACGTTCGGGGAAGAAAGCATCTGCGTGGATGATTTTGACGAACTCTCTCTATCCTCACCGGTTGGTGAGTATGGAGGCAGAGGTTTCTCCGAATGGCTGACTACCCACGCAAATGACGTGTCCCTTACGATAACATCGGTGGTTAGTGCAGTAGCCATGGGTTGCCTCCACAGGAGAGTCTTTTGTCTAGAGACTACGGTCCGCTCACTCCTTGAGTGTTCAAATTGAGAAGAAAAGGTTAAGGAAACCAAGTACACGGGTTCAGATTGGCTAAAAAAGGCAGTTTTCGAGGGTACACACCGCGAAGGAGAAGAAGAGCTACGAATCAGAGACTTCTCCGCAGGGAGTCATAGTAAGTACCTCTCCGTCACGTCGGGCGTCAGAGTAAACACTTCCTCGTCGCGAGCCGTAGTAGACACTTCCTTATCTAGACGTAGAAGACACTAGGTCGTTGAGAGGCGTGGAGAACAAAGTTCCTCACCGTGACAGGAGCTGGATTTACGAGCAGATGGGCAGCACCATGCCAGCTTCCATCGCTGCCTGTGACCGCATCGCGCCTCGTCTGCCACAAATAACCTACGTATAGCAGCAATGGCAAATGAAATTCGTGCATGATGATAGGTGCGTTAATGATACTTCCTTCGTGAGGGATCACACTCAGAAACAATATTTTGAAAGAAATTTCCGTCATTTGATTGTTAATTATTAATTTATTCGACACAATCATGATTTCGGCTTTGCGGCCATTCTCAAGTGCATGCTGAAATGTAAAAATAGGTCTGACCTGTCTCTCTCATGCCATCGTCCGAAAAACATAATTCTGTCTAGAAGACCAGAAATATGTTTTTTCGGCGATAACATGTCACTGATAGGCAGACATATTTCAACATACCAACATGCGTCTGAGAGTGGTTACAAAAGCGAAATCGTGATTAAGTAAAATAAATGAACAATTAACTACCAAATAGCGGAAATATCTTTAAAAATATTTGATTTTTTGGGGCTCAATCTCTCTTTCCTCATTAACCCTCCGATGCAGTCGTCACCAACGCTTCAGTTCCCCCACTAATGTTTAGTTAAATCCATTTCTTCTTCGTTCGATTTACTTTATGAGAACATTCCTATTCCTTTCCCTCTGAAGATTCGTAATCGTAACAGCTCATTGGTCTATATACAGTCATGCTTCTATGATGAGTATTTCATTCTTGTTTGATTTCAGCAATCACTGAATGCATAACGAATAGATGTACATAATTTGTAGTATTTGTTTGAGTACAGTAGCTGGTAGTCCCTATGACACCTTACTAATTATGAATGTTTAATCAGGGCACGCAACTATAGTCCACATCCTAGGGCCAACCCTTTCCCTCAATTTCCCCACACATAATATCTTTACCTAATTGTGGATCTTAGTGGGGAACTTGCACCTTGAGACAGGATACTCAGTGCCTGCCACTGGCAAAGCCTTGCCCCAGTGGCGTCTTGCGGCAGGCACAGTTACAAGCGGATGCCCCAGCTGTCACACTGCTTCCCTGTGACAACGACACGGATCTCGAGAATCGTAATAACAGCAATGAGCCAGTGGCACTTCGTTAGGTTCACACAGATTAAAACTGTGTGCCGGGCCGAGACTCGAACTCGGGACCTTTGCCTTTCGCGGGCAAGTGTTCTACTAACTGAGCTACCCAAGCACGACTCACGCTCCGTCCTCACAGCTTTACTTCCGCTAGTACCTCGTCTCCTGCTTTCCAAACTTCACAGAAGCTCTCCTGCGAACCTTGCAGAACTAGCACTCCTGGAAGAAAGGATATTGCGGAGACATGGCTTAGCCACAGCCTGGGGGATCTTTCCAGAATGAGATTTTCACTCTGCAGCGGAGTGTGCGCTGATATGAAACTTCCTGGCAGATTAAAACTGTATGCTGGACCGAGACTCGAACTCGGGACCTTTCCCTTTCGCGGGCAAGTGCAACTACTCGTATTTTAGACAATAGATTGATCAATCAGGAATTTGTCGTCGCGATAGCGTTTTTATAAATACTATCGGCTTTCTAAATTGATTCTCTCCACTAGATTTGGAAGGAGGGAGGAAGGTTCTTCTGCGTGTTCGAATAGAAGCAGCAAATAGCTCTGCGAGAGGGAGTCCACTGTGACGTATTGAGAAGCGCTAAACACGACGCACTTAAACCACGGTCAAGTCCGTAGCAATAAGCTGTCATGACTAGATGTCGAAAACAGCTAAAAACACTTGCACCCCGCACTGTCACCTCCCAGACGATTGGAGTGGTAGAAATGCTGATGCTATTAATACATCCATCACATGCTACCATCTTTTCTAATCTTCTTCCACGCAACACACACATTTTGGTTTCTGTCGCGTTCATCGACCACACTTGTTACTTCGCTAGCCCTCGCTACCGCGCACAAGATCAGGCAGGTGGGCACATTCTTCGTACACGACAAAATCTGAATTAATCTGTTGTTTCCGGTCGCTGACTCAACGTGACTACCCTTGCAGTCAGCTGCGGTGCAGTGCAAGACAAGCATAAATAGCTTGGACGTATATAGTAGTTCTAAACAATTCGACACCTACAGAGACCACCAAGTTTAAAAAACCCAGTTTGCCTAATCCGATGCTACGATGCTGCTGACCGTACACCTCGAATTTCTCACGCAAAACGCAGATTCCTCCTGTTTATTTATTATTATTTTAGAAGATCCACATCTTAAAATATCGCCACTTGTTGTAAAAATTCTGTACAGGACTGTGAAATAGGCTATATTCCCTCTCCGTATTCTTTCTGCAGGTAGAAAAATATCTTTTCTTATCTGTCACGTCCTACATCACAAGATTAGAATATGAAACTACTTTTGGCTCGTGGTGGTGCGCTAAGATCTTCTACTGTAACAGGACGCCTTCTAACTATCGAAGTCTCACTTGAGGTAGACAAATGATTCGCTACGTACGAAGCCTCTTAATATAACAGCACAGAGAAGTGGTAGATGTAAATTTTATACTATGTATCACTTTATAAATTCGGTAACACACCTGATTTTGTTACGATGGTTCTCTCTCCATGCACAGGTGGACGACTGAAATATTGCCGCAACGAAAATAAAAAGGATAGAATAATTGAAGAATCGTATCTGTGATGCCCTAGCCATCGCCTACAGCCGGCAGGCTGCATGTCACTGATATCAAATTGATAGGCTTAAGAATTAAATTGATCATGAAGAGTAATTTTTCTTTTTCAATAGCCGGAATACACCAACAAGGTAGTTGAAATCCCTGAAGGGAAGTCGACGTTCTTTTCGAGGGACAGTATTAAGAACCGACATTTGAAGCTGACCACAGAAGGATCCTATCGCCAGCAACATACATTATGCTTAAGAACTGCACTATACAAAAGACGATCACAACGACTGTGTTACCGTCACGCGATCTTGGCCTAAAGGCACACACAAGAGTCGCTGATGTTGTAATGCTTTCTGGTAGACATGTTGTCAGCGATTTGGAATCAAGAGTCTCAATTCAATGACGTACTTGCGGTGGATCCTATGATTACAGCCACTGGTGAATAATATTCGTGCCACTCTCGTATCTCGAAACGAGTAACCTTTCTTCGAACCAGTCTGTTACACTAAAACTCCAACGTGGTTATCAGATAGTCCCTATGCATCTTGTAACTGTTCCTCAGTCGCCCCCGCCATCCCTGCCACTTTCCGCATGTGATCGTTCAAATTTGTCAGAACATAGCAGAAGTCGGAGAGCGCTATATTCACCACCTTCGACAACCTGTGTAGTAATAGGACGAGCTGGGTTAATGCATTAGGACATCTTTTGTCCACTCGGTGGAAATGGAAACATGTCATAGCTCCACCAACGGTGTGCGATGTGTAAGGTCAGCGCCAAAACGAAGCTTTCTGCAGCACCACGAAGTAGTATAAAAGGCAATAAGAACATTTACGGTGGTGTTTCTTATCGGGAAAAATTAGGATGATTCCGCATTATACGGGAACTGGATGAAGGACAAAGACTGCTACTGCATTGCGATGCATTACCAAACTCTATATAGGTACAACAGTCCAAAGGAGATCTGCGTCCCCCATGGGGCATTCATGTCTGTCACCCAAACATTCTGTCATCGATATTTTGTACGATCCGACAGAGAAAAATGCGAACTATAAAATCTTTGCTAACTTCATCTGACAGTGAACTCGATAAATTTTTTTCCTCGTCTCTCTCTTCTTTTGTATCAAAAACAAATACCGTCTGAGTGGGGGAATCGAGCATATGCCGTGAACCCTTTAAATATACTGGTATTGATTCATTGGAGCGGGTGGCCAGTGATCTAAGTCGCTCGCATAGACCAGTGTAAAGTTTCATCACCTGCACTGTAAGAGGACCATATCCCACAGACTATCAATCGCAAGAGAGGGTCACTGTTTTGTTGTTTGATACATTCGTTTTTTTGCTGTAACACGCTTTGCTCACCGCAGTAATTTTTTTTTCCCGCCGCAACTTCGAGGTCTGTATCAAGCTCTTAACTGACATTCACAGATGTCGATCCATTGGCTCTCACTGAGATGTGGACATCGCACGTTGTAAATCATGTTTCTGTCATTCACACAAAACACACACACACACACACACACACACACACACACACACACACACACACATTGGATAACTGAAATAAAAGGCAGCCAAACATAATGCAGAGTTTCACGGTACTGTGGAGCATTTCCAAACTGCTGTCCGAAGGTATTGGTGACCTCTACATTCAAACTCCTCTTTCACAACAACTCGATAGCTGATGGCTCAGTGTTCCAGCTCGATATAATTCATATTGCAGTCATGTATCCTATCACTGTTTCGATTATAGCCATCCCCAGAAGGTGTTGCCCCCCACCATGATTATTTCTCCATCTCAAACAAGCGATGTCAGTCAATCATTATGTGGTAATCAACAGCGCACCAGTTGACAGATGGGATGGAAAAGACTGATGTACTGTAATAAGCATCACAGTTGATAGTGCGATCAATGCGATCAATTTTCGCAATTTTACCAATTTTTTAGAATGCCGACCAGTGACATGGCACCATGTTTCCCAGTTTCTGTATCATCGCTAAACCGCCCCTCTTCTACTTAATGAGTACCATTGCGCAGGTAGATAGATGACTGTGCAGTACGTCCATTCACTATTAATTCTCAAACATATGCACCAAACTATGCCAAACAGCGACCTACATATTTCTAGATATTTGATCATAATGTGTAATATGCGATTAAGATTGCCCATATTTCCCTATGTAGGTGTGAGTAACAGAGTATTCTCTCATTCTTAGGCTAAAGTTAGTAACTGAAAGATGTCCCTGAATTATGTTCGACCAACGCTCCCTGTAACACTGTCACCGATTTAATCTGCAGCTGTCCAGGAGTAGACCGCTACATTCCACGTTTCTTGAAGGAACAAACTAAACTGAGACTGTAATTGCTGTCCTGCGCCAATCCAAGTGCACAAGATTTTTCCAGATGCGCGAATGTCGAGGAGGTTAGCACTCCCTATCGGTGTATAGTAGATATAAAATTATTGTAGTAACGTAACAGATACACTCCTGGAAATTGAAATAAGAACACCGTGAATTCATTGTCCCAGGAAGGGGAAACTTTATTGACACATTTTTGGGGTCAGATACATCACATGATCACACTGACAGAACCACAGGCACATAGACACAGGCAACAGAGCATGCACAATGTCGGCACTAGTACAGTGTATATCCACCTTTCGCAGCAATGCAGGCTGCTATTCTACCATGGAGACGATCGTAGAGATGCTGGATGTAGTCCTGTGGAACAGCTTGCCATGCCATTTCCACCTGGCGCCTCAGTTGGACCAGCGTTCGTGCTGGACGTGAAGACCGCGTGAGACGACGCTTCATCCAGTCCCAAACATGCTCAATGGGGGACAGATCCGGAGATCTTGCTGGCCAGGGTAGTTGACTTACACCTTCTAGAGCACGTTGGGTGGCACGGGATACATGCGGACGTGCATTGTCCTGTTGGAACAGCAAGTTCCCTTGCCGGTCTAGGAATGGTAGAACGATGGGTTCGATGACGCTTTGGATGTACCGTGCATTATTCAGTGTCCCCTCGACGATCACCAGTGGTGTACGGCCAGTGTAGGAGATCGCTCCCCACACCATGATGCCGGGTGTTGGCCCTGTGTGCCTCGGTCGTATGCAGTCCTGATTGTGGCGCTCACCTGCACGGCGCCAAACACGCATACGACCATCATTGGCACCGAGGCAGAAGCGACTCTCATCGCTGAAGATGACACGTCTCCATTCGTCCCTCCATTCACGCCTGTCGCGACACCACTGGAGGCGGGCTGCACGATGTTGGGGCGTGAGCGGAAGACGGCCTAACGGTGTGCGGGACCGTATCCTAGCTTCATGGAGACGGTTGCGAATGGTCCTCGCCGATACCCCAGGAGCAACAGTGTCCCTAATTTGCTGGGAAGTGGCGGTGCGGTCCCCTACGGCACTGCGTAGGATCCTACGGTCTTGGCGTGCATCCGTGCGTCGCTGCGGTCCGGTCCCAGGTCGACGGGCACGTGCACCTTCCGCCGACCACTGGCGACAACATCGATGTACTGTGGAGACCTCACGCCCCACGTGTTGAGAAATTCGGCGGTACGTCCACCCGGCCTCCCGCATGCCCACTATACGCCCTCGCTCAAAGTCCGTCAACTGCACATACGGTTCACGTCCACGCTGTCGCGGCATGCTACCAGTGTTAAAGACTGCGATGGAGCTCCGTATGCCACGGCAAACTGACTGACACTGACGGCGGCGGTGCACAAATGCTGCGCAGCTAGCGCCATTCGACGGCCAACACCGCGGATCCTGGTGTGTCCGCTGTGCCGTGCGTGTGATCATTGCTTGTACAGCCCTCTCGCAGTGTCCGGAGCAAGTATGGTGGGTTTGACACAACGGTGTCAATGTGTTCTTTTTTCCATTTCCAGGAGTGTAGTTAAGAACTAGAAGCAGGTGGTATTTATGCGTGATGGAGCTCCAGATGGACGGATTTTGAAGCATTTACGTAAATCAACTACGCAATTAATTGCATTGTTCCAGTGTCTTGGGTCAGTATCAAGAAGGTATTGGTGAGAGAGAAGATATACACACGCACTACTGCGGCTACGTGGTTCTGCACTTAAAACGCGCTATGATGTTAGCCGCAGCGCTGTTATTATCCTAATGTAAGAAATATATTTCCAGCACATGACACGCATTCCGCTTGCAGGTATTTCTACGTTAAGCTATGGTGACAAACTCTAAAATGAAAGAAACTACTTCCTTAAAACATCGATTATTCGTGATACATGCACAATATAGCTTTCCAGTGGTACACAGCGCTCACTGTTCACATCCGGTCACGGTTCAGAAATTATACTATACTCGCATCAGTCCTATACAAAATGATCGTTAGTAATGGAGCATGCCTCTTACAAAGAAAGAGACAAGCGCATAGCAGCGGTGTTTGACATGTGAAATTACACTTAATGCCACCACTATCTCCTTAAACAGGACATCTGTGAAGCAGACGTATACATGGGGATTGCAGTACCTCACAAACATCTGTCACTAACTTATGATCATCATAGTTTGAAGACTCGATTTTATGCCCAAAATGCGGCAGCAGAACGGAGTACATCGCTTAAATCGTCGTTTGTCTTGAGGAATGTATCGAAATAGGATAGACATGTTTCAGTACGTATGAGATGCAAGTCCGCAGATGACTGAGAAGTTTGCTGTTAATGATCACAAGTAGACAGTGCTCTAAGTCACACACAGCACGAACAGTTGTATACGAGTCGAATGAAGGTTATGTCGCACAAGTGATACATCCTGACAGAGCAACGGAAAAAGTGGTCAAATGACCTGCAGGAAGATTTCCCTCTCTCTCTAGAACCATCAGTCCACCATTAAATCGTACCACTTTGCAACTCTATCTCAACCGATCACTCCTGCTGCTGTCGTTCATCCTTTAACGCTAATACCAGTAGGTTTGGCGGCAGACAGTTCTCTTTTTTCCAGGAAAAGCATCAAAGACTACAGTCAACTCCCGTGTGTCACTATTACCTCAATAGACATACAGTAGAATGACTGTCTCCTTCGTTCTATGCCAACTTTTACTCGTATTTCCCAAGCTGATGCATACTCGTTTCGATGTACAAAAACTATTGTGTACCAAGCACAAGACATGCAAGTACTCCCTCAATTTCCCCACATTTCAGCGTATTTTCCCCAATTTCTACTTGTTTTTGTGACTTTTCGCAGGTGTATGGCACCACTACCCATGCGATAATGACATTACTACTCGTTCTGTATCCTAAAATTGATTGTTATTGTAGTGCAGTTGCCAACACCTAGTGCAAATGCGCTATTTTCTGGTCAGGTGGCACAGTATGGCACTGAATGCAATCACCTCCAACCAGATATTCTACAGCTGCAGTGCGTTTGCTCTGTTCTCTGTATGTCTGTGTCGGAGAAGGCTCCCATGACCCAGAGTAGACCCATGCTGCCGTTCAAGTGTGGATCCGCCGCACGTTTTATCCGGAGCGATGTTGGGATGAGAATGAACGTTGCATAAGGGAAGATTCAAAATGATGGACGTTCGTGGTGACTAGACGTATTGATAACATCCGAACTACTACCACTCCAGTCACCCCAGATGCCCTAAATGGCCAGTGTTGGTGCACTCTGGACCACAGGCGTGTCCCCTGCTGCAGTCGCAGCCACGGATGTAGTACCACGAGGCCCTGAACGATGATGACGGTGGCGTTTGAAGGGCGTGGCGCGCTGTGTGTGGACATCTCGGAGGTTACTGAGAGGGATGTGTGAGTGTCTTGGACATCTAGCCGTGACAGCTTATTGCTACGGACTTGATAATGGTTTAAGTGTGTCGTCCTTAGCATCTCTGTACATGTGGACTCGGTCTTGCAGTGGTATTTGTTGTTCCTATTCCATCATGCAGTAGTACGTTCCTTCCTCCTTCCGCATGCAGTAGAGAATCAATTTCGAAAATCTACAGTACTTTAAAAAACCCAGTCGCTACGACAAATTCCTGGTTGATCAATTTATTGTTTCGAGTAGTTGCATTGTGTGCATGCTGGGGTTCGGAGATTATATATATATATTCCAGCCAATGCAGACAGGGCTGCCCTGCAGTCTGCAGTCCGCGCTTCGTGATCGCGAATTTGTGTAATAGTCGGGATTTCTCTTTTTTTTCACCATATATGTTTAGTGAAAACATTGTGGTGAAGGAGCGCGTGGCAAGATCCCATATATTTTGCGTTACAATCTATTTGTGACGGAAATTTCAGTAGTTGAGTTACATAAAACTTGCGTGTGACACTCAAACGTTTTATTATGAAGGATCATCGTAAAATGGATGTAAGTATTTTAAGCACTCTATTTGACTACATTAAATTGTCAAACAATCTATTTGACAGGGTAGTGTAAATGGATTATTACACTCTATTTTTTGTATCGAAATTGCATCAGCTCACCCTTTGTCTCCAGCATTAGCCAACAGGAATACAGTATCCCGAGGAGAGATGGAAACCTCCATCTTCGTGTTTGGAGACGTTGGTCCACACAGACAAGCAGGAAGTGGCCCCTTGTGAGCGAGAGAGACAGGAAGCGAGTCTGGAATTTGCCTATCAACACAATGCTGCCAACTGACGCTTTGTTTGGGAGCCACGAGATCACAGGACGCCAATATCCGATCTGTAGTCAGTGCTATTTAGTTACGTGATAAGTAATTAGGACACTGGCCTGTTTTGACCTTCTCAGCGGCGCCCTGACGATAGACACACACTCGAGAGACCCCATATGGCGGCTACTATATCGCACTTCATTCCATTCTCTTGTGATTACAGTTATTAACTCATGAGTAGAAAGGATGAGTTGTCAGTCATGATGTCTAGCGAAATGGGGAAATCCCGTCTCCCAGAAACTGATTAAATAATGAATATGTATCAATATATTGTTATCTTTGATTTGATTTTCGTATCGTGAGATCCTTCTTCTTCAGCACAGAGTGAGTCTTCTTCCTACCAGTTTCTTTCTTGGATGCGTGGGGTGGGAGGGGCGACGGTTAGAGGGTGGGGGGGATTGGAAAGCGCTCTAGTGATGATACTTGCACTAGCTCAGTCGATCCCTATACGTCATGGTGAGTGCATACTGGAAAAGATGACACCTTTAATCTGCAGCAGTATAATTACATAATTAGGGCATGTTGTTACTGGATGTGAACTTTCCCCACCAAATGAAAATGAGATTCACTCACTGGAAATTGAGTTTTATAAATAAACAGTATACCCTATGGCATATAATCGAATTTCTTGGTGTGAGATGCATTCTCTCCATCAAAGACGTCAGTTTAGAGACCATGGCGGAATACATTCTCAGGCAGCAATTTTCCTTGAAATGAGTTGTTGCATGCATCGGTATTCTGCAGGGGCACATGTTTTGACAGGAAGTTCTTGGATGCTTTTGTTCAGCGATTAGCGTAACATCCACCCTTCGTGGGACCTCGCGGAATCTGGCGCGTTGTGCGACCACTGACGGACACTTCGGCACTTGCGGAGGGTCACTGGTGCATCCCAACCCTGGGCAGCATACGCGGATTGTGCGACCGGCTGACAGATGGTGCATGCTTCGTGATCAAGTGATTTTTGCCGATCTAATTACGTGTGATGGGTGTTTCATGGCAGTATCGCTTGCGCGATCGACATAAGAAAAATCGATCGATTTAATTACTTCCCAAACAGCAGAAAATGATGAGCAAGGGAGTTCCAACCCTGAAAACTGAATTTTTTATAAATAAGGAATATAACTTCTCCTATGTAACTGAATTTCTTGTCATGAGATCCTTCCTCTCCAGCACAGAGACGCCAGTTCCCAGATAGGGGAGGGCAAGGTTGGGGGGGGGTTTATCAGAGGGGGTGGGGTTAATTAATAAAGTTAATTAAGTAGTCAATGAAATTGGTAAGAGTAAGAAGGGATTATTTGAATAACTTAGGTCTGAAAGTGTACTTGTATCAGTGACGGGGAGGCGGGATGTTGGAGGTTTTGTTAGGAGCTGGTGGATGAGGGGGAGAAGGAGGTGTGGGGAAAAACAGATTAAGGATCTGTCAATCAATAGGAAGGATTATCATCTCTGGGTCATAATCCTCTTAGCAGAACATAGCTTAAAGACCAGTCAATTAAAAGAGAACAGTTGGTTTGCCCCCTGAGTTTATACTTGCCCCTAAATGTAGGCAACCCTCGATAACAAAACGCCATGTTAACCGCCTGGTCCCACTGCTCTCATGTGGAAACTTCGTCTTCCACTGTGTCTACTGCAATCTGGATTTTGCCTTCATCTTTAAGGTGTAATGGGGAACCCCACTTGACCACGTAGTAAATATCATTGGCTGCACTTCAAAAATGGTTCAAATGGCTCTGAGCACCATGGGACTTAACTTTTGAGGTCATGAGTCCCCTAGAACTAGAACTACTTAAACCTAACTAACCTAAGGACATCACATGCATCCATGCCCGAGGCAGGATTCGAACGTGCGACCACAGTGGTCACGCAGTTCCAGACTGTAGCGCCTAGAACCTAGCGGTCCACCCCGGCCGGTGGCTGCAGTTCCCCCTTTGGTTTGTACTTTTGCCCTATTATGTACTTATAATCAATGTTCAGTACTGCAATGATTTTTCTTGTCACACTCTATTAACTTTCCTATCAACATTTTCAGTTTTTATTCACCTGTTGTATTCTTTCTAGGAAATGATTGATCTCTTTCTTGAGTTGCTGATAGTCATCCTGACTCTGTGTCCCTACTTCTTCCATCAAATTCACAACATATTCTGTTTGTTTGGTTTCTGGCTCTGTAATAGGGGTGTTATATTCTTGTGGCACCCCTTGTCATATCCATACTTCGCTAGTCATAACTTGTGTTGTCTTCTTCAGTCTTTACTTGCTTTGTAGTCTTGGCTACCATAACGTCTTTCTGTGCTTCTTCAGGTTATTTCATCCCTCATGGTATTCATATGATCCCCAAGTTTATCTGCATTCTCCTGCAGTCTGGCATGTCTTTCTTCATAGGCTCTTTTTCTGATTTCGTCGTGCCTTCACGCTCCTGCCAAATGTCTTCAAGTTTTCATTTCCTTGTTTTCAAAATGTCTTCCACCATTCTGCTTCTTCTTGCATGGAGTTTTCTTTTCCCTCTTGCCAAAATTTATTACAGCATTTCCATTCCTATTAGGTTAACTTCTCCGTAGACTCCTTGTTTTCTTGTTTATACTGTCTTGAATGTACCAGGGTCTTCCTTCGTTATCTCGGGATTATTTTGCGATCTCTACCTATAATAATAGCGACTTCAATAGTTCACCTCCTGTCACCCATACTGATTTCTCTGGGTAGGGAACTGATTTATGTCTTCTGACAGTATTGAATTATTTGTGTCAGAGTCATCTCTTCCTTCCGCCATTTCCTCCATCTTTCCAGGTAGTCCGCTTCCAACCTCTTGCTTTGGTTCAGAAGACGTACTGATAATTCACAAGCCGGCCGCGGTGGCCGAGCGGTTCTAGGCGATTCAGTCCAGATCCGCGCAACTGCTACGGTCGCAGGTTCGAATACTTCCTCGGGTATGGATGTGTGTGATGTCCTTAGCTTAGTTAGGTTTAAATAGTTCTAAGTTCTAGGAGACTGTTCACCTCAGATGTTAAGTCCCATAGTGCTCAGGGCCATTTGAACCATTTTTGATTATTCACAATCCACTGGAAATTACTATTTAAAAACTCCTTGGTAACCTAAGCACTCCTTCTAATCAACAAATAATTGAGCGTGCCTTCTCTTTTCCGTTTCAGTTAGCTCAATTTAATAAAATAAAATTAAATGCAATAATATCCACAATCCTATCAAAACCAAACACTAACATCACCATTCGCAATGTTCCAAAAAACCTTTAGTTGAAATATACATTATAGTGTAATAAATATATTGTTGTTATTTTCATTGAATTTGTTGACTGGCCTTCAGTCCAAAGGCTTGTTTGATGCAGTTCTCCATGCTACTCTATGTTGTGCAACCCTGTTCATACCTGAATAACTTCAGCAACTTAGATCCTTCTGAATCAGCTTACTGTATTCATCTAATGGTCTACCTGTGCGATATTTGACACCCACATTTCCGTCCAGTACTAATTTGTTAATCCCTTGACGTCTCATAATGTGTCCTGTCAGCTGATTCCTTCTTTTAGTCAAGTTGTGCCAAAAATTTCGTTTCTTACCAAATTTTCTGTTTAGTAACTCATTATTTACACAAATTCCCCATCTTATCTTCAGCATTATTGTGCAGCACCACGTTTCAATAGCATCTAGTGCCCTCTTCTCTAAAATGTTTAGCGCCTTTGCTTCTTTCCCAGATATGGCAACACTTCAGACAAATACCTTCAGATAAGACTTCGTTATGCTTAAATCTATATTTAATTTTAACAAATTTATCTTCTTCAGAAAAGATTTACTTGCCATTGTCAGTATACATTTTATAAACATATAAACCTGTAACCCACAATAAATAGAGAAACTGAATTTCTATTGTTTTTATATAAATATGCGTATTCAAACACACAGTACTTCAGAGCAAACTTAAAAAATATTGAAAATTCTTGTTACGAATATCTACATTAATACGAAACATAATTTGAAAACATTTATATGTTTTGAGAAATGCATATTATTGGTTATTATAGCGCCAGCAGATCGTCTCCACTCATCCACTGACGCTAGTGAAAGCTGCCTTGTTTTGAAAGATGACAGGGACGTACCTTCTCTGTTTACGTTTTACTTGTTATGCTCGTGTTTTGCCTCTCTGCGTCGTGTTGAGTGTCAGTCTGCTCGGTGTGCCGTTGTTGGCTAGTAACTCGCCACGCGATGCAAAGTCTGAATATTTTTACGTTGACTGTTTAGGTTTTCCGGAAATGTGTAGAGTTGTCTTCTAGTATATTAGGTTCCTATTTTAGAAAAAAAGTTATTAAAAGTTTGACCGCAATTCGGGGAAAGCTGATGTAATCTTCAGGGTCTGAGTGTAATGTTTCGTTAGCAGATTTTTCTGGTATTCCTCTTTCTAAATTTCAACTATTCGCTGAACCACAGCGATAGTCAGTGCAAGAAAAGCTTTGTCGGCATTGGTAGTCATTCCCGCTTAAGTCTAAATATTTCGTGACCCGAACAATTTACGCTTTAAAAACAAGGTTAGACTGATAAACTTTGTTAGTACGTGTAATGGCTTGTTTTACAAGGCTATTGACAGAATTGAGCTAATTTAACAAACAAGTTAGATCATGCACAGAGGCTTTAATGCAGTAATGGCTTTCAGATCGCTGGGGATGGCCGGATCGATTACTACTAATGAAAAAACGTTTAGTCGCAACTACATAGGTAACCATTCCGACCAGTGTCAAAATACTTCATGAAACGAACAGCGTCTGCTTCAAAAGCGAGGTTAAATTCATAACTTTTGTTGGTAAGTATACGGGCTGTGGGGACAGAAAACAGCGAATTTGACAAACAAGTTTGATCGTATATGGGGGCCTAGAAGTAGCACTGGCTTTCAAATTGCTAGGGGGTAGCCGGACCGAACACTACTGGTAATACAAATTTTCGTCGTCAGTAGTTACTCTACAAGGTGAGCAGTGGTGGTGGCCTACGATTTCGGATCAGCTGTACGGTGACGTTTTGGAGTAGCCCTAAGACGTTTCACAGCTGAGGGGCCTAGTGGCATAGGCATAGGCAGTTATTCCTCAGTTAAGTCTCAACAAAAGAAGGGATTTGCTATAGTATCTTCCCTAGCGCATAATAATGCCTATATCGATTTTCGTTACGAATAACTCTGACCGCCAGCATAAGAGCTCAGGTCGAAATCGATTGGTCGACGACTCGGTGATCATGTGGTCGTCTATAGTTTGCAGATCGGTTGCCAGCTGATGCTGCTGATAGATTGGCGTGGAATCACACGACTAGATGTCGATGTCGGCGAACTGTGTTAAAAATATTTTTACTTGAAATCGCTACTATCGCATGGCGAGGTGTTGTTCATCAGCGATGTACAAATTCCTTGGGTTTAGTGCGCAAGGAATCGCTTTGCCACTACCTATGGTTTGTATCAGCTTTCCAATACTCAGCACTCAATACTCAATGAATACGCCACCGTTGTCGGAACTAACATAACGCACTACACAGATGTGATATAAATCACGGGATACCTTCCAATACGGCGTCGGCCCTCCTTTTTGCCTGCCGCAGAGCTCGACGTGCCTCTACTGACATCCATAATTGCGAAGATGTTGCCGGTGCAGGATTTCATGTACGAACTGACCTCTGGATTGCATTCAGTGTCGCTGTGGGCGACGTCGTTGTGCTAACAAAGGCACTCGAGTCAATCGACAGCTTCCGTCACCCATTAACACCAAGTTTTCCAGCACTGTCCTAATGATTACGTTCATCGTAATTCCACACTGATTTCTACGGTTACTTCACGCTGTGTTCCTCATCAGTCACCACTGACAACTCTATGCAGACACTGCTGTTATCAGTCGTTAAGGAAGGCCGACAGAGACTGCATGGTGCATAATGATAAGTAATGCTGAAATTTTGTATTCTTGGCACACTCTTAACACTGTGGAGTTCGAAATAATGAACTCCCTAACTATCTCCAGAATGAAATTTCCCACGCGTCTTGATCAACTATCATTTCGCGTTCAGAGTCTGTTAATTTGCGTCGTGCGGCCATAACCACATCGGTCACCTTTTGACATTAATCAAATAAGTACAAATGATAGTTCGCCAACGCACTGCCCTTTTATATTTTGTGTACGCAGTATGTGCATATCACTATCCTAGGAGTTCTGCCGCCTAAGTATACAGTTTAAGGCTACACGTAAAATTATTCAATTTTAACCGTTCAAAAAACCAATTTCAGACAAAAATTCAGTAGAAAATATTTTTATAATAAATACACAACAAAAATTGTTTCGTCGTAATAACGACGACCTGTGTCCTTATTTAACGTATGATTTTAATGGTTCCTCACGTTAATTTAAACGCTCATACTTTAAATCACCGTTTGTTATATTTGCTCCTTCACACGCTTTTTTGAATTTAAAATTTATATCACATCACACTCTCCACAGTTAATTAACCGCTATTACTCACTCCAAAGAACAGGTCCTAGGCGCGCTAGCAAAGATTAGATACCCTCGATTAAATTTATGGTATTGTTACCAGCTTAACAATGTAGGTGCCCTACCTACATTACAATGACAGTAACCAAAGAGATAAGCGCTAAGTGATTTTATCCACTACAGGAGTTCTTTCAATCGGATGTTTGGCTTCTCAGTGATACAATGTTCAAATAACAGAGACATTCGTTGATCAAGGTTGAGGAAGTGTACTGAGAGTGCAACTCCCACATTAATCGCCACTTTGCATTTTTAAATAATTAATTAGGGCATTACTGACGAGTAGCAACATCGATGAGAAATTTCCGGTCCATCGCGCTATACTAACGGAGATGGCTAAGGGATGAGCAATGACAATCTACAGCATTGTTTGCCGATCTTTGCGGCCGAGCGGTTCTAGGCGCTTGAGTGTGGAGCCGCGCGACCGCTACGGTCGCAGGTTCGTACCCTGTCTCGGGCATGGATGTATGTGATGTCCTTAGGTTAGTTAGGTTCAGGTAGTTCTAAGTTCTAGGGGACTGATGACCTCAGATGTTAAGTCCCACAGTGTTCAGAGCTATTTTTGTACTGCATTGCGTTAAGTGCAGATGAATTTTGAGGGTAGAATTTCGTGTGGGGTTGTACTCAGGCTGCCAGTGGTGGGGAGCCAGCAGTGTGTTAGCTCGCAGGTCGAATTTTACAACCTCCAGAACCCCAAGAGGTGTTGGCGTTGCCAGGGCGGTCTGCAGCGGCAGGGCTTTGTTGCTGCGTGGCAGCCAGACAGCATTTTCGGCAGAACACTGAGAGGAAAGTAGAAGTCTCCCCAATGTGAATAACAGAGGGAGATACTGTTTCCCCTCGGCCGTGTCGCCCTGGGCTTACAAAAGCTTCGTGGGCGACATTGCCAGCAAGAAATGTACCTTCTCGAATCCCACTCATTTTATGAGAGTCGGACAGGGGTGACCGTTTAGACGCTGCCTCCAAGGAAGCGTGTGCCGGCCGGAGTGGCCGTGCGGTTCTAGGCGCGACATTCTGGAGCCGAGCGACCTCTACGGTCGCAGGTTCGAATCCTGCCTTGGGCATGGACGTGTGTGATGTCCTTAGGTTTGTTAGCTTTTAATTAGTTCTAAGTTCTAGGCGACTGATGACCTCAGAAGTTAAGTCGCATAGTGCTCAGAGCCATTTGAAACAAGGAAGCGTGTGAAACGTTTTTCGGACGAGTGACGACTCCCACAGGCGACTGCGAGTGGCCAGATCGACGTGACATAAGCGGGGTTTCCTGAGCATTCACAGTCGAGCAGGAGCAGCTCTCAATGGCGAAATTTTTTTTACAATGTTGTTATTGGACAGCCAAAGCAGCGGAGCGGCACAACGCGCTGGATTTTTGATAGAAATGAGACACTTGCGTTTCAACGTCCGTCCGATAAGAACGTAGGACGCTATGCTACGCGATGCAGAGTGATTGCGGAGAATCTGTGTACCTCATACGGAATTCCGCATAATTTCGCGGAATTGGGTCGCGTATTTGCGCCACTGTGGTTGCAGAGACGTCACACCTGATGGGCTTAACAACACGATGAGAACAACCAGCTGCGGACCCTGTCATGGCGCAGAAGAGCAGAATAGGTAATACACGCTGCTCTGGCCGTAGTACGATCATCCTTGCAATACATAGAAGTTTGGTGGTCATGAGCTATTGAGCAAAGCAGCACATTCTCGCATTATTTGTGTGATTAGATACAGATGTAACGTACGTGATCTCATTAAGGGTAAGTGCCAACCCGCATCGCTAGGTTTATAGTTGTAGACTAGTGTTGTACTCCTTTCTCTTTATTAAGATATTAATCTGTCAACAATCAAGATGCGTCTCCTTATTAATTCGATTTGTGAACACATGTAACAGTCAAATGGAACAAATTTGATTACCTTTTACGATATTACAGACCACACGTATGTCGAAACACCGACCCTCTCCTAAAACCAACTCACAAATTTTTGTGGGGTTAACTTCATGTTAATCATTTACGTGCATTACTACTTCCTATGAGGCAAGCGACCTCAGCCAAACCGACTCTTCAGCAGAGGCCGGGATTACACACTCGGCTCTCATCAAGTGTGCCAGAATCGCATTGGGGGGAATTTATAAAAGAATTCTCAGTTCAGCACATACTTCATTTGTGTATCACTGTGCGGTAGCACAGGAAACTTGGAGGTCGCTTCCCAGGATTGGTGGCCCTGCCCTTAAACACGTGCTCTGAGATTTACTGACGAAAGAAAAGATATTTAGATTTCTTCATTTTCCTGTCTTTGAAAATAGTTTTTGTTCTCAATTCTTTGTCAGTCAGCACACAGTTGCTTATAACTGGCTGATCGAAGAGCCGGTTTAACTTAACTGCTTGCTCAAATTTCCTAAGCTGATGTGTTTACTTTTCAACAGGTATTGTCTTCTGTGGAAACAGTTCTGTTCTCGTGGCTTCCGTGTCACCTCAGTAAAAAAGTGTGCCCGCACAAGGGCGTTGGCGCTGCAATAGCGTTGTATCGTTAAGCTCTAAGTTGTATTGAGTATGAGAGTACATGGTTAGGTTCTTTAACATATCTTCATATTCCAGAATGAGGTTTTCACTCACTATTGGAGTCTGGGCTGATATGAAACTTCTAGACATATCAAACCTGTGTTGCGGACTCGGGCTCTTGCCTTTCGTGGCCAGTGCTCTACCGACTGAGCTACCCAAGCCCAACTGACGACGCGTCCTCACAGCTTCAATTCTGTCAGTACGTTGTCTCCTATCTTCCAGACTTCATAGAAGGTCTCCTGCGAAGCTTGCAGAACTAGCACTTCTGGAAGAATGGATATTACGGAGACATGGCTTAGCCGTCGCTTGAGAGATGTTTCTAGAATGTAATTTTCACTGTGCACTTCCTGGTAGATTAAAACTGTGTGCTGGACCGAGATTCCAACTCGGGACCCTTGCCCTTGGTGGGAAAATGCTCTACCTGCTGAGGCCCTGAGTTCGAGTATCATTTCAGTACACAGTTTTAATCTGCCAGAAAGTTTCATATCAGCGAACACTCTTCTGCAGAGCGAAAATATCATTCTTGAAACATCTACCAGGCTGTGGCTAAGCCATGTCTCCGCAATATCCCTTCTTCTGCGCGTGCTAGTGCTGCAAGTTTCGCAGGAGAGCTTCTGTGAAGTTTGGAGGGTGCGAGACCGGGCACTGGCAGAACTGAAACTGTGAGGTCGAATAGCGAGTCATACATGGTTGGCTCAGTCAGTAGAGCACTTGTCCGCGAAAGGCAGAGGTCCCGAGTTCATGTCTCGATCCGGCACACAGTTTTAATCCGACAGTAAGTTTTATTTTCATATTACACGTTCCAATACCACCCGCAACTCATAACTTGTACTGCCAGCCAGTTGTGACAGGGTGTGACAGGGAAATCAAACAAACATGACAGACACCGTGGAACAACAAGAAAAAGGACTGTCCGGAAGAACAGACACCATATCCATATAAGTATATAGTTTACGCTATACCGGCCATGACCTTCCTCGTCTGTGCGGATGCACACATATTACTGGAACTCTAACGGGACTTGGAAGAATGTCTTACACGAGTAAAGAGTGTGTTGGGTAGGGACACTACGAATGTAGTGTGTGGACATATAAGGTGAGAATGTGGGTCTCTCCGGAAGCGTGAGCGAGATAGTCCCTGCAGTCGCACTATCCTCTGTGCCCTCGATCACTCAGATGGATAGAGCGCTTTCCATTTACGCAGGATATCCCGGGTTCGAGTCCTGATAGGAGCACACATTTTCACCTGTCTCCGTTGATATATATCAAAGACCGTCAGCAGCTGAAGGTATTATATATTATTATAATTTCAATGAATGTGGTCCACTTCGCCTCATTGCCTGATATAGACCATTCCTGAATGTGTTTCCTGCGTTTTGGCCACTGTACTCAAAAACTGAATTCTTATACAGTCACGTGAACTGCAATTCCACCAACAAAATGTGACGTGCTGCAGAATGTTGCGACACTTATAAGGCATTTATAGAAAAAGCTAGGTTGGTTTACTGGTCACGAGCAGAACAATCTCGGGTCAAATGCTCCAAGGTCTGATGAGAAAAAACTAGCTTCTTGACACGCCGTATTCGTTAAGAGGATATTTAGCGAATCTGTTACTCTAAACTGTCTTTCACGTAACAGCTAGCCTTGGTCGGTCGGTGAGATGCAAATGCTGACGCTTTCATACATCTACTATACGAAGTCTCAATATTCATAGAAAGACGCCACAAATATAAAAACAACAGATCAAACGGAAAAACCAATTATCAGTCGCACGGGAACAACGGGCGTGGTGATAATCAAAACAGAGAAAGTAGTAGCTATCAGAACAACAGTAGTCACAAAAATGGCAACGATGACCGTCGTAGTCACAATGACAACAGGACCCACACTAATTGGCGGGACCAGAGACAGGATCAACAATCTAACAACGTCATTATCGACCAGCGCTTCATAAACCGTAACGGCGGGCGAGTGCAATTGCGTGGCCCTAACTCATCGTCGAATTCAGGTATCAACAGGAGACACTTGCATATAGGCGACGCGCTAAACGGAAGGGGCTGCTCACTAAATTCTGAAATCCAATCTTCGCCGAAGATGTAGAGAATATATTATTACCACCAACTTTCAAATCGCGTAATGATCACCATTCAAAGATAAGGGAAATAAGATCTCGTACTGAGGCGTTCAGACAGTCGTTTTTCCCTCGCGCGATCCGCGAGTGGAACAGAGGGGGGGAAATATGACTTTGGCGCGAATTGTGCCCTCCGCCACACACCGCTTGGTGGCTAGCGGGGTGTATAAGTAGATGTAGAGGTAGAACCATAACTAACGCCACAGACGTTCGAGAACATGGCATAATGCTCATAATTATAGACAAACAAAAACGTTAATCTCATCGGGTATGAGGACATACAGGATTTGCTCGCAGACGAGATGGAGGAGGAGAGCAGCACTTAACTCCATCTCGCCATCTCTGTAACACTTGGGTCAGTAGCTTTATGTACCATAGTTGACTTTGGCAGCGATGATATCGGACAACGGTCTACGGGTTTGCTCTAACTCCTGGAAGAAAACATTATGAAGACACAGCGTGAAGCCTGTTTACATATCCTCACACCATCCCAGCTCAAACCAGTAGGAGCGTATCATGAAAGAGCTTGGAAACCTCTGTAGGGCATACTGCTCCAAAGTGCACACACCCTGCGATATCTTTGTTCCAGACTTCCAGAACGTACTGAATGAGCCTCTACATGGTGTATCCCGTACTGGCCCTCTTACTTTGTTCAGACACAAACAACCCGTCGACCTCATTCGAAAGTTAATGGAGTTTCCACCGAGGGACAAAAAAAAAAAAAAAAAAAAAAACACGCACCATTGTCTAGTTAGCGCTCGAAAGAATAAAGGCAGCGGCGCTAAGTAGGAAGAAGCGCCTATAAGAAGGCACACGTTAGTGTGTTTCACGTGGGCGAGAAAATCCTACTCAAATCATTCCGCCTTTCCAGAAAGGCCCAGCGCAAACGCCACGGATTATTCTCGGTTTACAGCCGCCAGTTCCGTGTCCGGAGAGTGGCCCAAGTAAACACGCTGGTATTAGAATTTATGAAGCCACACATGTCTATTGGGCTACATCAAGTAAGCCATGTGAAACACTTCCGAGAGCGAACAATGTCCCTTGCAAGTCCTCACAGACAAATGACATATTAGTAGTAACACGATTTTCTTACATATGTTAGGCTAACGTTTTGTTCTTCTCTTTGGTTCATGCTGTTGGAATGTGAATTTAAAACGGCTTTCGCTGGACTCAGTGGTCCTGATCGGACTACTATTAAGATATCTCATTTTATTATTTTTCTCTCTCTTGTTCAGGGCGTAAATTTCCTATATTATTTTGGTGTCGTTCGTGTTGCTCTCGTCAGCACATCTTTGAACACGTTGCTTGAGCACTTCACTTTAAATGGGAGAGTTGCCACTGATAGCAATCATTGACCTAACACTGATTACGTCATTTTTAACATTAAATGTCATTGAGCACATTTAGATGTCACGAATCCATGTTCAAATATTCAGCGGGGCTTTGTCAGGCGTTCAGTAAGGTTTTGAAGGAGGTAGCTGCGCCGAATTATGCCGTTAACGAGGTACTGTGGCGTTTTGTACCGTTTTACGAAAATAGCGGAGGGACTCTACCTCTCAAAAGCTCACTACTTCATGGTCGTGTTAGTGTGGTCTTACCATTGACATAATGGTTCCCTAGTTTTGATGAATTGAGCATATACAGCCATGCTGTTATTGGAAGAGTCACGCTCTTCCCACTTTCTTCGCTCGGGTAACTCTCCCACGCCTTAGCTGCGTCTGGGTTGTACTATTGTCTTCAGGAGTCGTCGCACATTCATTACGTAGTGGTGACTGCGAGTAGTATCGACACTTAACTAATTACCTCATGTACAAACATTCCTCACGCCATTAAGCGGAATCAAGAAAATTATTGAGTATTAGCGCATACACATGCACCGCAGTTTGACCAATATGGTATGCGTAAAATATCGACAGTTTCACAGTTTCTAATGCCACATGCCAAAGTTTCAGACTCACAACTTGCTTCACAAGATGGAAGACCTACTACGGTGCTGCATTCGTGCAGCCTGCAGAGATTTATACGACCTTACATTGAGCCTTCTCCACAGAGTAGTTGTCAAACATCAGAGTGAACAGTGACGCATTTAGAATCTTACATTATTTGGATCTCTGTCTTGTCTTTCAAATTTGCAGTGCTCATATAGTCTTATCTTTCCAGAATTGGATATTCACTCTACAACGGAGTGTGCGCTGATATGAAACTTCCTGGCAAATTAAAACTATGTGCCCGACCGAGACTCGAACTGGGGACCTTTGGCTTTCGCGGGCAAGTGCTTATCCTGTTTAACAATGTTTTCTAAAGGAGTTGGCGAGCAACAAATAGACGGCGCAAGAGAAATCCTTACATAATAATTATCTCTTTTGCGCATTTCATAGTTATTTACGCAGGCCTGCAGTACTTCAGGTACTGTTCCCACACCATCACTAATATTTGCGTTCTAGAATAGGTGCATGTACACTAAATTCACAAGGTCGCATGCTAGAAGGTACTGTGGTTCCTTTACATATGCTGGGCGTATTTCTCTTCTTCAAATTTTCCCACTTGCATTCCTTCATCACATTAGTTCTAGAACTACAGCGGTACCACGACGCAAGTTACATTTTATCATTACAATAACGATTGCTACCGCCAACTGTTTGAGATGTTATTTTGTTGGGCGGCCGGTGTTGCCAAGCGGTGCTAGGCGCTTCAGTCTGGAACCGCGCGACCGCTACGGTCGCAGGTTCGAATCGTGGCTCGTGCAAGGATGTGTGTGATGTCCTTAGGTTAGTTAGGCTTAAGTAGTTCTAAGTTCTAGGGGACTGATGACCTCAGAAGTTAAGTCCCATAGTCCTCAGAGCCATTTGAACCATTTTTGTTATTTTGTTAATCTATAATTTATCACCACATAATGCACCTAGTTTATTCGATTGTATTGGTCACATTTAACTTGTCAAAAATTGTGGATGAAACTGTCTTGGATATATTTCATGTCTAGCAAACCGCACTTCGCCAGAGCTGCGCCCAGTAGAGACACAGGCAGAGGCGAGGTTGCAGGACACGCGGAGTGGGGACCAACAGATTCCTGCCACAAGCCAGGAGAGAGGAGGTGGACAATGCGGCACGCGGCCCCATGCCACGACGCAAGGGGAGAAGCGTCGTGAAGTCGGGTCCAACTGCCGCCTGGATAGCTGCCCCTTTCAACGGGAATGCGGCTGAGGCGGGCTACCAGCCCGTGTCGCAGGACTGCTGTACAGCTCCCTCCACAGTTCGGCCTGTCCTACAGGCTTGCCATGGGCCAGTGACCCACTTCCTGGCTACGCCCTGGTGAACCCTTTTCCGGTGTCACAGGACACCACAGGCAGTCTACGCTCAACATGGGCATCCGAGAATCGCTGACAGACGGCAAGCGACACCGAACGTAGCACCGTATTCACCGTTCAACCAATCCCCGCAGATGTCTTGGCGATACGCCGCCCTGACGTTGTCGATAAGGCGGACGAACTTTAGAGTGCACACCAGGTCAGAGGCGACGCCAGAGGCACAAGTGTCTGCACCCTCCGAATCGCAGCAAAGAAACTTTAGCGTACGCCCACAGCGCCACACTACAGTGGCGATCAAAGCAGCAACAGAGGTATCCACTACACATCTTCAAGTCTTCCCCAGCCTCCCACCTCGCTAAGCACCGCTCCTATCAAGAGACAATGCACCACATACCACTTAACGCAGACCGAGCGAGGTGGCGCAGTGGTTAGACACTGGACTCGGATTCGGGAGGCGACGCGACGGTTCAATCCAGCGTTCGGCCATCCTGATTTAGGTTTTCCGTAATTTCCCTAAATCACTCCAGGCAAATGCCGGTATGGTTCCTCTCAAAGGGCACGGCTGACTTCCTTCCCCATCCTTCCCTAATCCGATGAGACCGATGACCTCGCTGTCTGGTCTCCTTCCCCAAACAACCCAACCCCCACTTAACGCAAGTGAGTATCGAGGCTTTCGGTGTGCAGTCTTTTCCTCACTTGAATTGTTAGGAAACACTCATGTTCAACACAGCCCTACAACAGTGACATTACGATCTTTAAGGAGGTGCAACAATTGTCTCTCTATACTGTAATACCTTTCTAGTTAAACATTATCAAACTGTTATTATTACTGAATCATCGAAGCTTGACTTACATGTCATCGCTTTCATTGTATCTATGTCGTATAGGTACAGGGTGTCGCGTCTCGCCATCACGCACCTTTTGTTTTTCTATGCAGTTTATGTTGCATAACATTTTAATTAACTGTATATTGATTATTGTAGCGAGCAAAAAATCTAACATGCGATTCTCACTATTAGTTTCTGTAGCTGAAAAGCTTTAACTTTGTGCACCTCGACCTATTATGTGGGGATATGATAAAAGATTTCCTGCTGTGAACGTGTGATCTTTAATTTGCAAACTATTTTCATTTTGCCCTGATCTGGCCTGTTAGAAACGGAACATGTTATCAGTACTGTAACTAATTATGAAATTAAACATGTCCTCTACTTTTATCCTTGAAATGAACTGAAAATTACTTCTATTTACATGTACTGAAGTTACAGTACGCTATGTTCGCTAAACATAAAAGCTGCAGTGGATTCTTTAACATATGAACACTTATCGATTTCCATGACTAACACGAGAGCATGACACAAAAAATGAAATTTGATTTTAATATTATTATAAGCCAGAACAGGTTCCAGCACAGCAGACTTTGGTATCACACAAGTAAAGTTTTACCACTCTGATTTACATAAATTATTTACATCACTGAGACTGTAATAGCAGCTGCTCATGTCCACCTGAAAATTACATAATAAAATCCGCAATTATCCTCGGAGGTTTCCGGGAAGCTGAAGGAAATAATTTTACTGTGCCATTACCTGCCTGCTTAATTGCGGTGAAACTGCTTTTAATCAATTATAATTTGAATTTGCCTTGGCAGTGGCTCCAGCGATCGTGACGCAGCTCTGCTTCATGAGAAATTCTAAATATGCCGAAAACTGCTAAATATGCCGAAATGTGGAATGAAATACTGGGCAAGCTGGCAATAAATTATTACAAGTATTTTTAACAATTTCTATATTCAAAAATCAACATAAATTCAAAGGACACGCTATTTTTTGTACGCCAGCCTCCAATGGCGTCTTTCTCCAAAAAGAACTAAAGAAAGCCAACCAAGCATTCAATCGAGCGTCACACGCTCTTACAACTTAAACGGCTACAAGAATAGAGGGAGTGTAACATTTAAGCGTCCACCATTTATAATGAATTCCGTACACTAATGAATATCTTTGTTATTTTTTTCAGTTATCGTTGTTTCGATTTCCACACTCGCCAACCATAGACGTTATTTGCAAAATATAGGTACATAAATATTGCACAAACACAAAAATGAAAAATGATTGTTTCCTTAATTCTATTTTTTTAGAGACTCTACATAATAGACAACCGTTTATACAGAAATGAAATAATAATAATAAAGGTAAATGTTTCTCTTTTCACATATATTACACCGATTTTGCAAATGTCTTGCCAGGAGACGTCACAAGGGTACTTATAAGTGGTGGAAAAAATCGAAATTTCTTATGACTTTAATTAATTCTATTGTCTTTTCTGATTACATTGATATATACATCACAGGGTTCAAAATGAAAAACCCAATTTGTAAGTTACGACCATGTCTGCCACCATGTCCCCTTTATTTCTGTTACAGAAACCAGTATTATTTCGAAAAGAACTGCGGACTTTCTGTTTCCAGCGATTATACGTATGGTACATTGTATATGTTTGTAACAGTGCAGGTTTCTAGTGTCTGTAAATTATTATCTTTGCTAGTATTTACTTTTGTTTCGCTGAAGCAGTTTGTTCACACGTTACTCAACGTTTGTTACCCAAGTCCTACATATGTTTGTGGAAGCACATATCCGTTAGTGTGCAATAAATACGAACTATGCCATGCATCAAGAAATTCAATAAAAGGAAATTTCGTGGTAACCAGTTCACAAACAAAGCAAGCCACACTGTTGAAAGTAACCGATGTATCAGTTCGTCAGGGAAGAAACTCCTACATGGCAAGCCTCCTGATGATTCAAATTTTTGTGTTAACAATGACGCTGTTTGTAGTAGATTTGTAGTTGTTGATGTGGGCATCTTATCTTCTTTGATGAAGGAAGTGGCGAAATGTAAACAATGTGATGGTGTAGGCTGTCAGGAAATAACTGCACAACAAAGTAGCAGGAACGGTTTAGCTTCAGAATTTGTTGATCTGTGTAGATCCAACTATAAATTTACTTAGAAATTGACTTCAAACATTGTGCGTAATTCATATGATGTGAATTTGAAGTTAGTGTATGCAATGCGTGCAATAGGAAAAGGAAAGATGGCTGCTCAAAGGTTTCGTGGTTTGATGGACTTTCCTCCTCCTCTCAGTGGGTAAAAATGCTTTTACGTACATTGATGGTGGCGCCTAAAGCATCTATAAAACGTGCAGTAGAAGAAACTGCAAATATTAGTGAAACTAGGGACATTGCTGTTGCACCTGGTCTAACATGGCAACGTCGAGGACATCGACTCTTGAATGGTGTTGTAAGTGCTATTTCTCTAGAGGATGGAAAAGTTGTTGATGTTGAGTGCTTATCTAAGTACTGCTACACCTGCCATGGTGAAACTAAAGGACATATTGAATATCAGTGTTCTGGGAATTATGATGGTTACAATGGAGGTATAGAGTGTGATGGAGCTCTAAAAATATTTTAGAGGTCGGAGCCCGTCTATAACGTTAGATATACGAAATAACAAGGCGATGGGGAATCTAAAGCTTTCAATAAAATTAATGAATTCAATGTTTATGGTGATACCTTGGTAACAAAACTGGAGTGTTGTGCATATGAGAAATAGAGAATGAGTGCTAGATTGAGGAATCTTCGGAGAGAAATGAAAAAAAAAGCTGTTATCTGATGGAATATCTCTGTCTGGCGGAGGCATATTGACAGAAACTGAAATAGACGTTCTTCACAGTCATTGTGGAGTGGCTACTGGACGAACTGCACCTCTGAATGATGTTACATCAATGAGAAAAGCTGTATGGGCCACTCTGTTTCATACGTTGTCCACAGATGACCAACCATTGCACAAACTTTGCCCTAAAGGAGCAGCTTCTTGGTGTGGTTACCAAAAAGAAAAAGAAAGTGGTCATAAGCATTCTCTTCCTGAGCCTGTTATGAATTAAATAAAACCAATTTTAGGGACCTGAGTGACCATGTTTTGCTTGGTAAATATCTTCATGGGGGTACTCAGAATACAAATGAAAGTTTCAACCATTGTATATCGGAAAGATTACCCAAGACTGTTTTTGTAACGCTAAATACATTAAAGTTTGGCGTACTACATGCAGTGTTATGTTTCAATGATGGAGTGATAGGAAGGTTGGAAGTCCTCAGAAATTTAGGCATACAATGAGCTTCTAATACGGAAGATCAGTTGCTTGCTTGTGACAGACTATGGGTGCAAGAAGCTGAAAGATTCGCTCACCAAATTACCAAAGAAATAGAAAGTGCTAAAAGGAATGCCAAGGGGAAGCTTGAAGATGAAGAAATGCTGCAGGATGAAGACTAAACTCCAGGAATGTTCTGAGGCACAGTTTAACTGGACTCATATCATCATTCGCAATTTCCTGCAAGTTGTACTTTTCAGCATTCAAGTACAAATATTTCCTAAAGTTTATAAAGCGTTAATGTAGTTTTTTCTGTAACTTTCAATAGTCCATACTTGGAAATAGACCTAAGCTTTATTGCAGAATCAGCTAAATAATAGAAAATAATAATATTTTATTAGGAAAAAATTATAAAAATTAAAATATAATATGTATATATTCTTATCATTGTAATGTACGTGATAGGTGGAATTAAATAGGTCTAGTACCTCAGCCATCATTTCATGCATATCTGGTAAAAATGGGATCTTCTTCAAATGCATAACATTGGATTAAATGGTGCCTCAATTTGAGGAAGCGTTCTTGAAAAAGAATTGCATCAATTTCCTTGTAATTTGTTTTAATAACGCTAAACAAGTTCAAAACCATTCAAAATACTTCTAATTTGTTTACAAATGGTGCTGCATTACCTGATATCAAACAAAAATCTCTGGAACATATACATTATAAACAGTGCCACAAAGAATTAGGTGTGCTATTTCTACATAATATTAAGGCCGGAAAGTACCCTTTACCCTTAACTGTACAACCAAATACAGAATTTAATGACTAGGCATTACACACATTTGCTTGATTGCTCATGTCTAGCTTATTCTAATTTATATCATAACTTTGGGGTGTGCCTCGACTCTGTTCCAGCAGAACCAGCTCAGTTTATGGACATTTAGATATTTACATGTATTTAGTGTTCGTTGGCATAATTTTGTGTTTGTTTCATTAATCTTAAGATTTGTCATCTCTAATATCAATTAATAAGGCCTCCTCGTTAAAAATACAGTCTTGGATGATATCACAATCTTGACTGTGTGATCACTATGTTCTTCCCAGGATTCTCCAATGTGAAATACAGCATTTCATGATAAATTACTTATTATAACTTATTTATGATTAATATCAGTATGCTTAACGTCTTACCAGCCATTGTGTTGCCTTACATTGCCCTCAATGGCGAGAGAGATGAGCCCTAGCGCTGCCCTTTTACATATACAGATTGCGTCATAGACCATTGATATATTTACCTTAGTACACTGTCTGCATGGGTTTCATCTAAACCTCTACATACATGTGACACTATGTGGATTGGCACCCAATCTTTTCTATTTGATTTATGATTGATATTTGTACCAATTACGATGTATTTAATATAATCATGCAGATTTTTTTCGGCCCTGTACCACACCTATCTTACTCTAAGCTGTGAACAGACCGGGACAAAATTCTAGTGTTCAGCAGAGGTCAATTCAAGAGAGATATCTTTATGAACTATGTACTGAGAGTGCAACAGCCACGTCAATCGCTACTTCGCATTTTTAAACAATACATTAGGACAGTAATGGCAAGCATGGATGTGAACAAATAAGCAGTCCATTGCGCTATGCTAACAGAGATGGCTAAGGGACGAGCAATGAGAACGTAGTACATTTCATTAAGAGCAAATAAATTTTTCGGATAGAGTTCTGTGTGGGATTGTACTCAGGCTTTCAGTGGTGGGAAGCCAGCAGTGTGTTAGCCTCCAAACCCCAGGAGGTGTTGGCAATGCCAAGAGTGTCTCCAGTGGCTGGTCCTTGATGCCGCCCGACAGGCAGACAGGATTTCCGCCAGTACACTGTGAGGAAAGCAGAATGTCTCCTTGAAGTGAATAATGTAGGGAGACGCTGTTCCTCCCTCGGCCGTATCGCCCTGGCCTTACAAGAGCGTCATGGGCGACTTTACAGCAAGAAATGTACATCCACGATTCCCCCACTCCACACTTCACCTGAGTGGGGGACAGAGGAGGGGAATGTGCCCGTTTAGATGCTGGCTCCAAGGAGAGAGTGTTACGTGACATGTGATTTGATATGCTCATACGCCTTACTGTGTAAGGTGGCTATAATTTTACACATTACTAGCACCCATCTACATACAGGGTGTTTATAAACGAATATCGGAGTTTTAACGCTTTATAATATTTATTAGATTAAACTTACAGTTATGTAGTACATAGTATGTATGAATATTTAAAGAAGACTGACATTGTCACGTACACCTTGTAAATAGGTGTTAACACTTATTGCATGAAACGTGACAGAGTGTATTTATTATCAAAACGGTGTAATGACTGATTGTCTATACTAGTAGAGGTTGGAATGCCAATGGAAATGAAACGGCAGCCGTAACTCAATCCCTGCGTGGAAAAGCCCTCACAGGTGTGTTGGTTCTGCTTCACACAGGAAGTGCCAAGACGAACGGTCTGGGCACGTGAGCGCGAAAGCACAATACAGCTGCGGCCTGCCGGTTTTGTAGTGGGGACGGAAGGATAACTGGATAATACTTCAGAAACGCTGAAAATCTTGGACGCAGCAGAGAGGAACGAGGAAGCATCACCTCGGAAATCGCAGGCTGGGTTATTTCCAAGGGTTCTTTTACTCTGAGAAGCGTACCATTGTATGAGTATATGTATTTCCTCGCAAACTTTCCGCACTGGACGACAAAAGACTAAAAGATAGTTGGTCGGCGTTCGGAAGAATCTGTAGAGAGGGAGAATATTCCGTATTTGCGAGAATATGGCTGGCCTTCTGAGTTACGAGGGGGGCTGAGCTTTGTTGGGAGGCCAGTGGTGGTGAGAAGAGGTCTTCCGTTTTGAGCGCGAAGGTTTTATGGTCGCTCAGTATCAGCTTTGTTGGTACAGATGGGCTTGCTGTCCTTGCTCATAGGAGATTTTATAGTTATAACGGTTTGGCACTGTACTGTGGCAAACTTATACGATTCTGGTCTTCGCCTCTGGGTTGAGAGTCGTTGTTGAGTGTGTGGCATTCAGTGATTGAGAGCACTTCTTCTGCCTTTACTCACTTTGAGACGTTATCTGAACTCCGTCGTTGTGGCAGGGAGTTTACGTCAGTAGAACACATCCTGTGCCGTCCTAGTGTTTGAATGAGTTTTTTTTACATATTGTAACCTCCCCACAGAAATTTTGAAAGACAAAAAAAAATAATAAATGGGAGCCAAGCGTAACCTCCCTAGCAATTAAATTTAATGACAATAAAAATGAGAATCGCAATCTGACTCAAGGTGTAAGCTCCCAGAAAAGTAATGAGAGACAATTTAATGCTAATGAAACTTCAGTCACAATGTAAACTCAATTAGACCGAAATGTCGGTCTTTGGCCCTGTGCAAAAAATCAGAATTTCTTACGTCATTGAAACTGCATGTCAAATTTCTGCTCTTATTGTTGGCCACGGCTTGGAGGAAATGCGTCGCAAGTAATTTTTTTTTTTTTTTTTTTTTAAATTTAACTGAAACTTTTCATTAAAGGGAATGGAAGGAAATCGTTCTTTCAATTAAATAGTTCTTTTGTTAAAGAAATTGCTTTGAAATCAAAATTATTATTGGGGCAGTTGTTGAAAATTAATTACAATGAATAAACTTTACATTATATGATGTGCGCAATGCAGCTCGGTTACCTTAATTAACAATATACCTCATTCAGCATCTTGACCAGAGAGAGCCATGTCGACGCCTGCGACTGCATCCCGCTCGCGACTGTCTCGCGACCGTACAAGACCACTACTGCTGACCGACAACAACACACAACTGCTAACCCGCAACTGAACTGTGCTACTGCTACCGACAGACTACTGCTCGCAACTCTCGCGCGGTCAAGCGCAGACTAGAAACGACAAATAGCTCTCTGGTCAGAGACTCTGCAATGCCTCGCCATCGCCGCCACACAACATACGTGTTTCATAAGCCTCCACTGGGGGGGGGGGGGGGGGGGGGGGGCAAAAATTTGGCAGCGATGGTGAGTCATTTGGACTTGCCATCGCAAGAAATTTTTTTTATTTTTTTTTTAACTAATTAACTTTACAGTTACAGCATATATACAGATATAGTACATGAATTAAATGTGGTGCACATGCACCGAGTACAAAACATTAGACAATGACAAAAAATGTATACAATGAGTACAGAGCGTATTAGCAAATTAGAAAAATGTATATACAGATTATATTGATAAATGACAAAAGTGCACAGTTACTGCAGCACAAAACATATTAACATATGACGTAAGTGCACATGTACTGTAGTTCAGAACATATCAGCAAAATAAAAATGTATATACAATATGAAAGACAAGAGTGCACATATACTGTACCTCAGAACAAATCGAAAAAATGTCTTTAGCATTTTCACAACAAACATAATGGCAAAAAAATCATGTCGACAAGTGACATAAGTGTACCTGCATTGGAGTTCAGCAAATCGGAAAAAAATATATAGGCCATGAACATAAATGATGTTAGCAAAAAAATGATCTTCACTATGTGACAAGAATTAGGATAGGAAAGGGAAGGATTGCATCATGGTTGTAGCACTTTAGATTGCACATAGCTGCTCTGATAGTCCATATCTTTCCACAGAAGTACAACACCAAGTGACACAATTTGAAGTTCTTTTCCCATTAGTATTTATCAGCGTAGCCAAGACACTGAAATGTCCTAGTAATTTCCATGTTATCGTTTTGGCAGTACATCAGGTACACCAAACAGTGGGACGCTCACGGTGGTGGACAGCATGTCGTGTCAACACCACGCTCTTACAAGGCACACCAACGTAGAATTAGTGCAAAAACCAAATATAGTGCTCCATGATTATGAGGATGGACAAGACAAACGGATATAGCAGTAATTCAGGGTGGTGAGGTCAGAAGGTGAAGGACATTATGTCACATACTAGTCTTCATTAGGAATTACATTAGTAGTTTGCGGCATTCATAGCCTAGTTATTGAACATTTCTGTACCATGTATTTAGTATTACAGAATAATGTTCATAAAATTGAATTGTTGGCATCATGGGTAATCGTATTACAATAAACAGCGGCAGTCTTTGGCCAGTTACAAAGCATATTTAGTATGACAGAATAATGTTCATCAGAAGTCTTCACTGAAAAAAAAAGAGTCAATTATTGGCCTAGCATTAACAAAATACATTGAGTTATACAAATTATTGGCTTTCATTGGCCAGGTATGAAAAGTCATCATTGAAAACAGGAGCTAATTAATAGCATAATTAATAACATAATTCATTTAGTGACATTAATTATTGGCACTCAGTGGCCAGCAAGTATTGAATAGAATAAAACATTGTTCATCATTCAGTATTATTCAGATCATTAAGAAGTCATTATTAAAATTGAGTTAATTACAATCATAGCATTAATAATCATTGGCATTATAAGTAGTCTCATTACAATAAACAGTGGCAGTTATTAGCCAGTTACAAAGCATTATTTTATATATTTTTTTTGTATCATTAAGAAGTCATTACTGAAGTGACATACTATTCAGAGCTGATCAGTCTTATTCAGAATTCTCTTAAACTAGTAACATTATTTGGGACTGGTAATACATTTTTTTTTTGTTTCTGTGCTAGATAGTTAGCAATGCATTGCTTAGGGTAATTATAGGGGAAAGCAAGAAGAAACAATTTGTTTCTGGTTTGTTGGTATAAATAAAAATGTGTAACGTCATCTGTCATAAGTCAGCTGTGGCAAGATTATGAAACAAGTAGAGTATATGTAATCACCTTCCTAGATTTAATGAACAACTGCTTATAGCACATTAATCTCATAAATAATTTCTCCTGCAAAAAATGTATAAAAATGGATTATTAAGCTGAAAAGAGAAATGCATTTTATGCTGAAAAGTAGTGAACTTCGAATTAACAGGTAGTGAAATGTGTGTAAAAAATGTGTTCCATAGCTGTCCTTTCCAAAACCTTCAGTCATTATACTACGCAATATAACACCTGCTGTCAAAACGAACTGCAACAAATACTTAAATAACTACATAGCATAAACATAACTTCAACATTATCCTCATCTGCAAAGAAAACTTCATTATCCATATCATCTTAACTCCATTATCATCATCACCTGTAAAGAAAAACTTCATTATTCGTAGTAGCATATTCTTCATCATTACTCATCAGTATTCATTATCATCTGCAAAAATCACTTCATTATTCATTACACAACTATTCCTTATCTCTAGCATATTTCATCACTTAAAACTAAGATGTGTAGTTCTGACAGCTTGCATCAATCACCTTGTATTCTGAAAGAAAAATTTAGTTAAGACTGCTATTCTACGATGTGTATAGTATATTCTTGTTAATGCTTGTTAATCCTGATCCATTTACTCTTCCTCATAATGTTATTGCATCTCCTTTCGACCATTCCGTAGGTGAAGTTCCCATTTCTGTGTAATTTATTTCCTTTACACGTTATTTTTTTCGAAAATGATGAACATTAATATCGTGCATTTACATCATATACTCACTAAATAATGGCTGGTTTAAGGTAACATAATTAAGCATACAGCATAACATGACAGAAAACGTAATATGTCAAAGACATTGACAGTGTTCAAATGCAAAAATGTACACAGAATATCACAATGCAGCAGCAAAATGTAAAACACTCACGATCTTGAGATGTCATAAGGCAAAAAATGTCAAAGTCGACTGGTGTTTGCTATGTCTTCACCATTTCATAATGCATACGAACAAAACATGAAATAATCGTTATATATATATATATATATATATATATATATATATATATATATATATACATATATATATATATATATATATAAGAAAGAAAAATGTGATGTTCGTTGTGTTCAGCTTGTATGTAGTGTAGTTAATAGAGGCGATAATTAAAGCCTTTAATGGAGAAAAAATGTAATGAAATTAACATGTCATTAGATAACATTGCATAATTAGTCATAAAACATGTGTCTCTGGAAAAAAATGTGCACAGTCTGATATATAACAAGAAAAGCGACCTGCTAACCTTACCTTGCCCTGCACTTGCCAAGAAAAAAAAAAAAAAAAACGATAATCATCAGTAATTAGTCATGTGAATATAATTGCGTAAGTGGTCATAAAGATTAGTAAAAGGCATCATACCATGTTACATCATAAAGTGGTTTCATGCAATAAACGGTTTAATGTTTGAGATATGGTGATTGCCTTTCGATATTCTGGTTCTCAAAGTTTCGACGTGTACAACATTGGGGTGAGGGATGCTGCGAATCCAATATGGACCTGCGTATAGAAGTTCAAATTTACTGCACTTACCTTTTATTCTGCTGGATAAATAGTGTGTACGTACTAATATCTTCTGTCCAACGTGAAAGTCGCGGCGTGTACAAACCTGTTTTTGCTGTCTTCTCCGGCGCTCTGCGGCACGTTTGATGTTGTTCAGTGCAATGTCAATTATTTCGTGGTGTCTTAGTCGATGACTTGTAGGGAAGTTTACTAGTTCTGTGATTTTGTTAGGTGGTTCAACATTTTTCCGTATAACAGATGGAGATAGCATAGTGGACTCATTTGGAATGGAATTAATTACATCTTGGAATGAGAATATGTGTGTGTCCCAATCAATATGTCTTTTGTGGCAGTATATTCTACACAGTTTACCAATTTCTTTCATTAATCTTTCACAGGGGTTCGAAGAAGCATGGTACTTGGATATATAAATCGGAGAAATTTTTCTAGCTCGTAACATACGTGTCCATGTAGCAGAACGAAGTTGTGATCCATTGTCAGAAATTACTTTCATAACATAAGCTACATGAAATAGAAAATGTTTTACAAATGCTTTCGAAACAGTTCTAGCTGTAGCTTTGCGTAACGGAGTGAAAGTAACAAATTTTGAAGTGAGCTCAACAGCGACAAAGATATAGCAAAAACCTCTATTAGTTCTCGGAATCGGACCAAAAATGTCTACAGCGGCCATATGTTTTAATTTAACAGGTACAATGGGATATAAAGGAGGAATGTGTGAAGTGGTGTCTGACTCAGCTTTCTGGCAAATTTTACATGACGCTAAAATTCGTCGTATACGTTTCTCCATGTTGCCAAAATAACAGTTCTGTCTCAGTTTAAGAAACCATTTTCTTGCTCCGTAATGTGCGTAACTTAAATGAGTGTACCAGATTAATTTGTTAACCAGTTCGTCAGGAATGCATAATAACCAATTGTTGCTGTCTGGATGAGAACGGCGAAACAGAATGTCATTGCGTACAGTGTAGTGGTTCCTGACCGTAACATTATTCTTATCTTGCCAGAGGTGTTTAATTTCTTTCCACACGTTGTCTTTATTTTGCTCTTTTGCTATGTCCTGTAATGACGACGAAATAAAATTTTCAAATGCAACTTGCTGAATGTACATGACACTGAAATTTGCTTTGCAGAAGTTGGTTGCTACGTCTTGCTGATTGTTGCTGAGAGAACGCGATAGTGCGTCTGCTATAACATTTTGTGTGCCGGGAATGTGAACAATCGTAAAATTAAATTCCTGTAAATAAAGTTTCCATCTGCTTAATCTGTCGTGAGTGAACTTAGCCGAAAGTAAAAATTGTATCGCTCCACAGTGCGACAGTGTGTAAACAGTGGTATGTCTTCCATAAAGAAAATGCCGAAATCTCGTAAAAGCCCATACAACACATAATGTTTCCAGTTCTGAAACAGAATAATTTCGTTCTGCAGGTGACAGAATGCGGCTTGCAAATGCGATGTTTTTAATTACTGTTGAACCATCTTCTTCAATTTCCTGGAAAATATGTACGCCTAAAGCGGTGTTAGAACTGTCGGTGGCAACGGAAAAATTTCTGGTAAGGTCTGGGTGCGATAAAAGTGGAGCATTCAACAAAGCTTCTTTCAAGTTCACAAATTCAGAATGTGCTTGCTTATCCCATGACCAAATATTGTTTTTACCTGTTAATTGGCATAATCTAGGCGTGTCTAAAGCGGAGTGATGAATAAATTTACGAAAAACGTCAATTAAGCCCAAAAAACTGATAATTGCTTCTTCGTCGTAGGAACAGTAGTGTTACGTAGACTTTGAAGTTTTTCCGGATCAGGCGCAATGCCTTCTGCTGAAATTACGTGACCAAGAAATTTTATAGAAGTTTTGCCGAAGTGCGATTTATTCAGGTTAACTGTGAGTCCTTTTGCACGAAAAGTTTACAACAGTTGTTCTAGAATCAGATTGTGTTCAAACCAGTTAGCTTCTGCAATAAGAATGTCGTCTACGTACGTCGTAATTCTGTCTTTAAGTTCTGTCGGAAGTATTGTGTTCAAACCGCGAATGCAAGCTGCAGAAGAAATAGTTAAGCCGAATGGTAATTTGCAAAACTGGTAACAGTCGCCAAAACAAAGAAATGCTGTGTATTTTCTGCAATTCGGATGAAGTTGAATTTGCCAAAATCCCGATTTCAAATCTAGTGTAGAATAAATAGCAGTACCATGAAATTTCTGTGGAAGTTCCTCTAGTGTCTGTGGTCGATCTGTTTCATTAATAATAATGTCATTAATGTGACGTGAATCAAGTACAAGGCGAAGTGAGCCATCATTTTTCTTAACAATTTGTAGCGGGTTTGTGTACGGACTAACTGCCGGTTCTATAATTCCTTGATCAAGCATATCCTGCAATTCTTTTTTAACTTGTTCTCTGTGGATATATGGAATGGGATAATGCTTTGCTTTAAATGTGTCGTGCTGTTTCACCTGAAATTCATACATAAAGCCGGACATAGTACCAGGAATGTTGTCGAAAACTGGAGCTTGCTGTAAAAGAATTTTGTGTAGTTGTGTGCGTTCGTCGTCTGTATTTGCACTGCTCTCTTTAACCTTATCAGAAATCATCTGCATTACGTCGTAATCAGCTTCGTCTGGAGTATTATAGTTATGTACGTACGTATCCGTGAACAATGTGGGATTACAGTCTATGTTACGGGATACGGAAATGACCTCTGTGCGATTAATTGATTGTTCTTCCGCAGACAATGAATGCTGAAACTCTAAAGCCAATTGCACATTTTCATCCTTTAGCATTAAATAGGAATTTTGAAAATCAATAACAGCGTCGTATTGTACCAGAAAATTCGTACCTAAAATAACATCTGTTGTCAATAAAGGAACAATCCAAAAATTTGAGTGGAAAGTATGCCCTCCAATACAAAATGATAAATGCGTCTGTAATTTACCGTATACTCCTTTACTCGATACTGCTCCCATCACTTTTGTTTTGCCTAAAGGTAATGTCGGATAGGTATTCTCTTTGTTACACTCGTTAAAAGTGTCTTCATTTATTACTGATATAGGTGATCCGGAATCGATTACTGCTGAAAATTTCAATGAACCAATTTTAATTTCGATAACAGGATGTGAAATAGTTTTCTGAACAAATGGTCTTTCCTGCAAGAGAGTGTCTCTGATATCGTCAAAAGTAATTACATTTTCGTGAACAACATTTTGCGTGTCTAAGGTAGTGCTTGTATTATTGGAAGATGCGACCTGTACAGTATCTAGTCAGATTCTATCTGACGTGTTATTATTATCAGGAGGATGTTGTGGCATTTCGACTATGTGAACTGTCCTATTACTTCTTCCAGACGTGTTACGCTCTGGATGATACCTACTGTCTGGTTCATTCACCAGAATACGTTGTTGCTGATCGTTTTGCTGCTGGTAGGACCGACTGTTATTGAACGTATGTTGGAATTATGCTCATTGTTTTTACGTCTATCGTGAAAGACATTCCTATACGGTGCATTGCGATAGGAATTGAAATACTGTCTTCTTTGTACGTAGTTGTTTCCTTGCTGCCGTGCGTTACTATTTGTTGGATCTGGGACTATAAGTGCACGCGGCGAAACATCAGAGCTTGGTTGACCTTGTATATTACATTGTTGGTTACGTATGCTAACCGGCTGGCTTTCATACTGTTGTGGTGGAAAACGTCTATTGTTACTAAAATGTGGTTCCTGTTGCTCAAAACTTTGACGATATTGATAATTAGAATTTTGTCTGTTATTAAAGTTTTGGTGGTTGTCATTCCTAAAGCCTCTGTTACCTTTCCTATTAAAATTACGTGTCTGATCATAATTGCTGTATGTTTGTTGACCTTGGTTATTATACGAAAAATTTTTGTTTACGAAAGAATAATCAGATTGTTGTGCTTCCAAGAGCTGTAACAGATCTCTGAATGCTGAAATATTTTCCTTCTGCTGACCCGTTAGAAGTGACACTCTTAGTGATCGAGGCAATTTAGAAATGCACAATTGTATAAGTGCAGATTCACTGTACGGTTCACTTAAGTACTGGTTTTGTTGCACCATGTGCTCAAAAAATTGCGTGACACTATGAAAATTGGAGTTTTCATAATTCGGTAAACTAATTAACTGATCTTTGATTCCGCGCTGTGTCGTCTTCGACCAATACGCTGACAGGAAAGCATTCTGGAACTCTTCTACTGAGTAACATTGTCTCGCGATCGGTCTCATACGAGTTGCCGGTTCGCCTTCCAAATAACTGCAGATAAATTCAAGTTTGTGTGTTACGGGCCAAGTCGGTGGAAAAGCAAAACTGAATTGTTGTATCCAGTCCAGTGGGTGAATCTGTTCTATCGTTTTTAAATACTTTAAATTTTCTCACTGACAGAAAATGTTTGTAATCGAAATTATCATCTCTGTGCGTGGAACAGGTTCATGGTTGTAAGAGAATCTATTGAACTGTGGTTGTTCAGAATCTAAGTCGTGTACTCTCTGTTGATTACCTAATTTATATGCGCTGCGTGAGTCTGACAAATGTTCGAAAAGTGGTGTCTGCTGTGATATGTTATTAACTGAAATACTTTTCATTTCTGTTACTTCTTGTTGTAAACTTGATAACTTCCTACGCAACGTATTATTAGACGAATCGATCTCATTAATTGTCTGCTGTAAATTTTGAAATTCAGGTGTTTGGTTAAATGAAACCGGTGAAGTATCGTCTGACTTATTGTCATCAGTATTTTCGATAACATCAATACGGCTGGCCAATTCATCATATTTTTCAGTCAGTATTTTTACCTGCTGATCAGACTTAGTGTCAGAGGCATTAATCTGTTTTTGCAATTTACGTGTAGTTTCGTTCAGTTTTTTAACGTCAACTATGACGACATCTGAATCAGGTGTTAGTTCTAATTGTTCGAGTCTTTCGGTCACTGCTTGGAAATCTGTTGTGTATGTGTCTTTTCTCGATTTAAGGTCAGAAATCTCATCACGTAATTCGGTATTCAACTGTTCAACGGTATTAATTTTGTCGGACACTGTAGCAATATTGTTATCTACATATGTCTTTGCCTTCGCAAACATTTTACGTTTGTCTTCCTGTCTCTGTGCAGTGATTGTTTCCATTACCTGACGTTTTACTTTATTTTGATCCTGAATAAATTTGCGGAAACGCGCGTCACTGTTTTGTATGTGGTGATTAAAGCGCTCATCAATTTGAGTGTTCTGTTGTTCGAATTTCGCGTCAATCTTTTCGTCCATTGTGCGCGAAAGTTCTGCTGTCATTGTTTTAAACTCGTCGCGTAATTGTGTAGCTTTTTCAGAGCATTGTTTAGCGACTGTACTAATTTCCGCTCTAAGTGTTTCTGTTGCGGCTGTTTGCATTTCCCTTAATTCTTGAGCAACAGACCTAATTTCTTCGCTACTTTTCTTTGAACAAGCCTCAATTTCCTCGTGTAACTATTCCTTAGTGTCATGACACTGTGCGGCAACGGCTCTAATTTGTTCACTAAGCTGTCTGGAATCGTCGTCTAATTTTTCATTAAGCTGTCTAGAATTGTTGTCTAATTTTTCATTTAAGTGTTGTTTGAGTTTTTCGTTATCTTGTTTGACCTGTTCACTAAGTTTGTCTTGTTTTTCTTTCAATTGTTTGTTACCTTCACTCTGGTTGTCTTGTTTTTCAATAATTTGGTTAACTCGTTGCAGCAATAATGCCATAATTTGATCCGAGCCAAAGTTAGCATTTCTTTTCTCTGTGCTAATTAATGGTGGATCTGGAATTGTCTCGTTTTGTGTGACCATTTGGTCATTCTGTAATTTACAAAAAGTTTTATCAGTAGGATGTACACTGTCAGACACTATTTCAGAATTAAATAGATCCGTCGTACTTTCAGTACACTGTCTATTTTCATTAGAAAAATTTGTCTGTACATTATTTGAATTTTCTAAAACGGGTGTGTTAAGCTGGGCAGCGTTCATTACAATAGAGCTCCCCGCGTCACGAGTTGTCGTCAAATTAACACAGGAGACAATTGAGTTCGCTTGTTCATTATTAACGTAAAAGTCATCATTAGTAGTTGGAACGCACTGATTGTCAGTGAACGCAGGATTGTCATCATTACATTGTGTGTCACAATTACTATCGGTCACGTTGTTTAAGTCGGTAATTTCATTCACAATACTTCACGATACTCTATTCACAGTCTTTCGCGGCATTTTTACAATAGTCACAATTATTCACAAAACAAATAAGCACAAATGTAAAAGGCAACAAATAAAAATACAACAGAGCAACGAATTGCTGTTGATCTGTGGAAAGAAATTCACAAATTAGTAAAAGCGTTGCGCCAAATCCTAATTATATCTAAGCAAATAAGAGCAGATATCTGACTGTTTTTCAAAAGATTCTCAACGAAATACGATCCTGGACTGGGTGTCGCCAAGTGTAACCTCCCCACCGAAATTTTGAAAGACAAAAAAATAATAAATGGGAGCCAAGCGTAACCTCCCTAGCAATTAAATTTAATGACAATAAAAATGAGAATCGCAATCTGACTCAAGGTGTAAGCTCCCAGAAAAGTAATGAGAGACAATTTAATGCTAATGAAACTTCAGTCACAATGTAAACTCAATTAGACCGAAATGTCGGTCTTTGGCCCTGTGCAAAAAATCAGAATTTCTTACCTCATTGAAACTGCATGTCAAATTTCTGCTCTTATTGTTGGCCACGGCTTGGAGGAAATGCGTCGCAAGTAATATTTTTTTTTTTTTAATTTAACTGAAACTTTTCTTTAAAGGAAATGGAAGGAAATCGTTCGTTCAATTAAATAGTTCTTTTGTTAAAGAAATTGCTTTGAAATCAAAATTATTATTGGGGCAGTTGTTGAAAATTAATTACAATGAATAAACTTTACATAATATGATGTGCGCAATGCAGCTTGGTTACCTTAATTAACAATATACCTCATTCAGCATCTTGACCAGAGAGAGCCATGTCGACGCCTGCGACTGCATCCCGCTCGCGACTGTCTCGCGACCGTACAAGACCACTACTGCTGACCGACTACAACACACAACTGCTAACCCGCAACTGAACTGTGCTACTGCTACCGACAGACTACTGCTCGCAACTCTCGCGCGGTCAAGCGCAGACTAGGAACGACAAATAGCTCTCTGGTCAGAGACTCTGCAATGCCTCGCCATCGCCGCCACACAACATACGTGTTTCAACATATATATTTTGTGGCTGGAGTTGTTCCGTCATCGCAGACGTGTACGAGAACCATTACTACTCCGCACCGGACGCAGTAAATATGGTGATATTGCTAATTGCTTCGGCTTATTGGGGCTATACAGTTAAACAGCTGTGATCACGTAATTTTTATTGCCACTGAGGCTGCACCCCACTGTTGATCATCTTTGAACGTAGTGTCTTCTAGTTTTTGGTACAAAGATGATGTCAGTCGTCTCGCGTTATTTATATTAGATCACGTAGCCGAAAAACGGGGCAGATTTGGGCAATTGATCAATCGTATTGGTAAGGTAATTCATTTGTACATATTTATGGTCATTGGACATTGATATATAAACAGTTGTAGAGTAAGAGGTTTTAATCTACAATGAATGTATAAGCAGAAACAGCATTTATCATTTTATAATCAGTAGTTCCCTTAATCATTCATTTATGTTTATGTTGTAATTTATATGTTAAAGAGCAAGAAGGAGGAGATACCCTCATTACGAGATCCTCAGATCTGCTTCAAGAGGTAGTCAGACACAGCCAGATCTTCATTTTAGCGTTCATTATTTTCCGTTGCGCACATTAATTTTACACCAGCCTGGAGTAACATCTTAGAACTGAACAGTTGACATTTGTACTATCTGTCTATCCACCGTACTGTTTATAAGAAGAGTTATGTGAACCTGCACTGAAGCATTTAATATTTTTACAGACACACAGTCATTTCTAAATCACTACATAACAATTTGTATTGACATGAAATGACTAATAAATGAAAATGGAGTTGACGACTTTAAGAACTATTTGGGAGCGGTTCACACAACCAGTTTGACACGAAAGACAACTGTAATGTTCTGTGTAACATAGCGCGCAGATTCCAAGAAAAACGTTGCAAAACAGATGTAATACATTAAAATATCCATTTTATTCTATATTTTTATAGTGAGTATTAGGCGACAAGTTCTGTTGTAACTGCTGTTAAACAAAGTCATAGTTCATTTTTCACAGCAAACCTTCACGAGAGGATTGTCTGAAATACTAAGTGAAACTGCTTGACAAGTGCCTCGTGTGTGTCAGGGTCGCAGCGATCGATCGATCATAGGCGCTTTCGCTCGTAAGTGGGGCTCCGTAGCTGTTAGCAATAAGAAGCCACCAGTGTGAGCGAATTCTGTCTGGGCTCCAGTGTGCATACTGCATAGAGTTTTCTTATGCTCTGGCGAGAATACGCCGAACTCCAACGTATGTGATGTCTAGTAAATTGCTGTTACCGACTCTGTGCTTTCCGGAAGTACCCGGTATATCCGTCGTGAATCACGAACACTTTAAAGAGGAATGTGTATGTTAAAAATAAAAATTATACCCATGTTCATATGTTGGTGCTCTAATCTCTATCTGTCGCTGTGAAAACCAGGTCTTACGTGGGATTAAAAACCTACTACAAAAAATAAAAAATAAAAATTTATGGTTCTCCCTCGCAAGCACCATTTCCGATGGCCAAAATGTAGAAGTTCACAAAAAGAGAAGATTTTAATCATAAATGTGTCACTTTGCTTCTAAGGACGCCCACAAGAAACCAAGTAAAGATGCGACCAAACCAAGAAAGACGACCGAAGGTACAGGTATGTTGGATACTTTTAATTCAGGTATGTACACAGGAAGAAACAATTCTATCCTCTGATACAGGAAGGAAATTTTAAGAACGCTGGAGTCCAAGGCAGCACTGAGCAACTATAAGAGGCCCGCCAGCAAATACACACATCAAAACAGTTTTGTATCACCCTGGTTCCCAGAACAAATGGAGATGGACGTTGACTATGCATGTTGTATCACAGCCACAGTCCCTTTGACTTTTCAGAGATGTCACTAACCCCCCCTCCCCCTCCCCCCCAAAGATGTAAACAACCACGCACGAGGAGCGGCTATTAGACTGAGGGGGTCCGACAGCCGATCAGTTCCTGTCATTCCACCAGGAAGAAAGAACACGGCTCGTGTTGTCTGTAGTTCAACCAGACGGTCAATACCGCGGTTCTATCGCGTATGAATTGTTGCTTCGTGCCAGGAATGGCTCTGAACAAGGGAAGTGTCCAGACGTCTCGGAGTGAACCAAAGCGATGTTGATCGGACATGGTAGAAATACAGATAGACAGGAACTGTCGATGACATGCCTCGCTCAGGCCGCCTAAGGTCTACTACTGGATGACCGCGACCTACAGATTATGGCTCGGAGGAACCCTGACATCAATGCCACCATGTTGAATAATGCTTTTCGTGCAGCCACTGGACGTCGTGTTATGACTCAAACTGTGCCCAATAAGCTGCACTATGCGCATATTCACTCCTGACGTCTATGGCGAGGTCAATCTTTGCAAACACGACACCATGCATTGCACTACAGATGGGGCCAACGTCATGCCAAATGGACAGCTCAGGATTGGCATCACGTTCTCTTCACCGATGAGTGTCGCATATGCCTTCTACCACACAATCGTCCGGGACGTGTTTGGAGGCAATCCGGTCTGCCTGACCGCCTTAGACACACTTACCACTGAGTGCAGCAAGGTGGAGGTTCTCTGCTATTTTAGGACGGCATTGTGTGTGGCCGACGTACGCCGCTGGTGGCCATGCAAGGCGCCGTAACGGCTCAACGAAAGATGAATACCATCCTCCGGCTGATAGTGCAACCCTATCAGCAGCATATTGGCGAGGCATTCGTCTTCATGGACGACAATTCGCACCCCACCGTGTACATCTTGTGAACGACTTCTTTCAGGATAACGTCATCGCTCCACTGGAGTGGCCAGCATGTTCTCCAGACATGAAACCTATCGAACATGTCTGGGATAGACTGAAAAGGGCTGTTTATGGACGATAGGACTCACCACTCTGAGGGATCTACGCTGAATCACCATTGAGGAATGGGACATTCTGGACCAACAGTGCCTTAATGAACTGATGGTTAGTATGCCACGATGATTACAGGCGTGCATCAATACAAGAGGACGTGCTACTGGGTGTTAGAAGTATTGGTGTGTACACCAATCTGGACTACCACCTCTGAAGATCTCGCTGTATGTTGGTACAACATGCAATGTGTGGTTTTCATAAGCAGTAAAAAGAGCGGAAATGATTTTAATACCCGGCCAGTGTGGCCGAGCGGTTCTAGGCGCTTCAGTCTGGAACCGCGCGACCGCTATGGTCGCAGGTTCGAATCCTGCCTCGGGCATGGATGTGTGTGATGTTCTTAGGTTAGTTAGGTTTAAGTAGTTCTAAGTTCTAGGGGACTGATGACCTCAGATGTTAAGTCCCATAGTGCTCAGAGCAATTTGAACCAATGATTTCTATGTTGATATGTGTTCCGATTTCCTGTTAGATTGCGGAACTCTTGGAACCGAGGTGAGGCAAAACTTTGTTTGATGTGTGTATTTACTAGTTACGCGTGCGTATACAGCGTGTGGTGTGCAGTGTGCAGTGTGAGACGAGACAGTCAGTAACGGAAGTCGTCGTCGCTTTAATGTAAGACACTGACCCATAGTTCAACGTATCTTTATTCCGTTTCATTTTGTGAACATCCATTTGTCTCAGAGTACAATTTAGCATTTTAAACTCAAGAGCTAAGTTATTCAACCAGATGCCGAGAGCATTGAGTTGTGTTGGACAAAAATTACAATCCAATGCTACCGTAGGAACACAAAAACTTTTTCTCGCAATCGGAACGGATAGTATTATATTGCATTTGCTGTTACAGTTGGCCGGACGGGGTGGCCGTGAGGTTCTAGGCTCTATAGTCTACAACCGCGTGACCGCTACGGTCGCATGTTCGAATCCTGTCTCGGGCATGGATGTGTGTGATGTCCTTAGGTTAGTTAGGTTTAAGTAGTTCTAAGTTCTAGGGGACTGATGACCTTAGAAGTTAAGTCCCATAGTGCTCAGAGCCATTTGAACCATTTTGTTACAGTTGAATCTTGTACCAAAATTTTTGGAATTCATGGTGCATACTGAATTTTATTTTTCAATAAACAAACCGCACGTATCCCTAACCATTCGTCGCCACTCGAGGATTTGCTCAAAGTCTTCTCTCTTACAATGAACTGGGAGTGAATAACAAATACACTGCGTCATCTCAAAACCCGTTTTCGCATCCGACGATAAGAGAGTGTCACAGACAATCCGAAGAGCAATCAAGAACCGTGGTTTGATAAACAGTGGCAGTTGGTGGTGGCACCAGTAGGGTACGAACGGAAGTCGATGGTAAACATAATACGAATATTAGTGTGACGAGGCTGTGGCGGTCCTCGTATTTCGGGGTTTCGGCCAAAGATGTTTCCTACCGTATCCGTTGCTAGCTTTATTTCATCACGCTTATCTGTTCCATAGTTATTCTGCTCGGCTGTTGTTTTAACCTTCGTTTCGGCCAAAGATGTTTCCTACCGTATCCGTTGCTAGCTTTATTTCATCACGCTTATCTGTTCCATAGTTATTCTGCTCGGCTGTTGTTTTAACCTTCGTTTCGGCCAAAGATGTTTCCTACCGTATCCGTTGCTAGCTTTATTTCATCACGCTTATCTGTTCCATAGTTATTCTGCTCGGCTGTTTTTTTAACCTTTGTTCGTATCCGTTCGTCAAATGCTAGGATTAACTGTTCAGTGATATTTTACTCTTTAATTTCAGTTGTGTGCCTGTACACAACAGTAGCAAGTTTAACACAGCTAGGTTTAGACAGTCCATACACGACTGTAACTTCTTTCTTTTCTTTTAGCTTTCCGTATGTTCAGTGACGTTCCTTTGTAACAGCTTTCATACTCTGCTCGGATCACTATGTGTGGGCTCATTTGATGTTTTGTGCTATGTTGTGCGCAATTATTTCATCATGTGTATAATTAGTTACTCACTGTTAAATATAGGAGTAAATCCGTCTAACATTGGTGTAACCTCGTGTAAGCTTTGGCATCAGTTCCTTTATTGTACAGATATACAACAAATTCAACACAGCTCGCTTTTAGTTTGTTATCAATGGACAAGAACTAATCAGTTAATTTATTTTCAGTTCTTTTACATATTCAGTAACCAGACGTATTTTGTTGTAAACGCTTTTATTCTGTGATCGTAATCACGTCGTATAATTGTAGATACAAGTTCTCTTACAGTGTTATATAACGAGTTTAACACAGCTCCCATGTATTAACACCTAACGACGGAAAACACTGGTTTGGATCCTTTAGCTGTTTGACGTTTCCAAAAACGGTGCATCTTTGTAGCTACGTTACTCGTGACTTATGTTTGCTGTGTGAGGTCCTAATTACCATTTATGACGTAGTTAACGAATTTTGCTGCTACCGGTTTTTAGAATTATCTATTTACTCTCGTAGTAGGCATATGACTTATTGTCTGGTGTAAGTACTGTTACCTATTCCCTTGTTATTGTGCGAAATTTTGTTGTTAACATTCTTTCGTTTCTGTTTTTCAGTTGCTCGAAATAATTGTGTACTCCTTAATACCAGTTCCTTACTTAAGGTTTTGTCATTGCTTATAACTATTGTGGTCACACACTCGACTACAGCATTCGAAAGGGGACAAGTAGTATGTTTAGATGGTTGTCTTCGTCCCGAAGCGGCCGTATGTGGACAGCTTACTATATCCAGCATTTCGTGCCTGCTCGCGTACTTCCGGTAGACGATCGGCAGAATGTTTATGGTAATAATTTTTGTATTTGATCTTTATACACGACAACCAGACCATATGTGCCATGAGTCATCACAATTCGGAGATGATTTGGTACGGGGACGCTATTAGTGTTAGTTACCTATTTCATTCGTTAAGATCCTCCACTTCTAGCCTAATTACTTGTGTTGTTCAACTGTAGGCAGCCTAAAGATGTTCTGCGAACGAGACAGGGCATAACACAATAGACTTGTAATAAATAATACGGCTGAGGTGGTTTTCGTTAATCATTAACATTAGTGTAGGCTGTGGTGCACGACGTGATCGAGATAAGAAAGAGGACTTCATGCAGGAATCCTGGTGGATTACCTCTAATTTCCTCCGCCAATAATACCGATCCGGTGAGGGGTGCGGCTTCCCATTGAACAGGCTGCGGCCATTCTCTTGGGGCCATCAGAACGAACGACCCTTTGTCCGCCACGACAAGTCATTACCAGAGAGACAGCTACCGCGCATCGCGCTCTATTGCGCCACGTGCGGTCCCTAATGACCTTCCATGACGCAGACTGCCCGCGTCTCCACGACCTATGCGTTTGTTATCGGTATGTGCGTCTGCCACTACGCCACTCGCGCTTGAAATATGTGTTTGTTCTTGACAAAATCGGAGATAGAGAGTTGTTTCAAGCTAAATTTTTGAATTGTTACTGAGTTAGAGAAGCTGCCTTGGAGGACCGCAGAATTCAACATTCCATAATAAAAGAGAGTAGTCAGCACGGGGTCGGACATACGGGTACGCTCTATCAATACTGATTTTGTAGCTAATTCTTAGCGCATCATTTCTTTTTTGATAAGTTGAGCTGCATAATAGGCCCAAACTACAGTTAAACATTCTTTCAATTCCTCTCATAGACTCAGCCCAAACTACTTAAAACAGAACTTTTAAGAGAGAACTTACACCACCACACGCTTACTTTATTCTACAAATACACCAAAAATATTAATGTCTTGGGCGGCAGTGTCCGCCACAGAAGTGCGATATCAGTGCTGCGTACTCCTGTTGCTCAGCATTCCATACCTAATATCGATCAACAGGAGTTAAACAGCAAGTTGTGACATCTTGAATAATTGCTCACTTTAGAAATATTATGTTCCATTCTGTCACTCATAATTTATCACATTCAAAAGTAACATCTATTGTTCAGATAATGTTAACGTTACCTCATAAGTACTGAACTGTATTCCAAAAATATTTTGCTACGAGTGTAGCTCACTTTGCTAGGATATAAACATTGACAAATACAATATAACACGTTGGACTTTCTCCTTTACAATAGAGTTTAAATTTTCAATTTTCCTACCCCCCCCCCCTTCCCCCACCACCCACCCACCACACCTATGTGTGTGTGTGTGTGTGTGTGTGTGTGTGTGTGTGTGTGTGTGTGTGTGTGTGTGAGTGTGTGTCAGTGGGTGTGTGTGTGTTTGTGTGTGGGTGTGAGAGTAAGTTTGTGTGTGGGGAACTCAATTTACTGCCCCCATAAGTAGACATAGTGAGGAAATGAACGTTTATTTTCAATCACGCAGGGCATATGCATGTCACGTCATCTCCAATAATAATTTACCTCTGCATAAAAGCAGCTCTTTGACATGTAACAGATACGTGTAGTAAAACTGGCATGCTATGAAGTGAGGCATGCTAAGGAATGAGTATGGCGTATCTGCCTGACGTGAAAATCATGAAGCACTTGAAGCCCTATTAAGTACACTGAAAAATTAATGTAATATTGAGATAATACGCACAGTAACTTATAAAGCAAAATCTGTGGGATGTGATACAGTAGTTTAAGGCAAAGTCCCAGTATATTTCGATGGTGAGGAATCACTAATAACCCAACTCTGTTGATGTGTAGGAAGCAATATCACTTAACATAGACTTGACCAATAACCTGTAGAATTTCTCAAATAAAACCTGTATTTTATAAAATGAAGAAGATGTGGAAGGTGGTCAGCCACAGGTTGAAAAGCTTGTAACCTTGTTTAGGGTAAGTTGTGCTGACAAATAACTGTTAAGAAAAAATTCAATACGTTGCCCCGTTTCCGGATTAATCAGCATTGAATTGGCGAAGAATGCCTTGCGCCAGCAGATTCAAGCGGCACGCCACACACGATGCCACCAAACGTGTACTTCGCTTAGTTTCTTAGCACTAAAGAAGAGAGCGGTACAAAAACTGTACTTGAGAATGTAGTAAGCATCCACTGCGCTATCATCTACGCTATTACATTAATTAACAGTAGTTGTACGTGGCAGGTAGCTTCAATTTCCGCTCGCGATGGCCTGATTGGCTAACTTGAGTGCTGATTAACTGGAAATGGCGCAACGTATTTAACTTTTTCTTAACAGTTATTTCTCAGCACAGCCTGCGCTGCAATTACCTTGCAAGTTTTTTAGTTTCTGACCACCTTGCATAGCCCTGAAGATACTGCAGATATCATGAAAGGATTTTGGAAAATGAAAAGGACTTACTTTAAGAAAGGACTTGCTTTTTGCAGATACAGGGAGTAAATTTTAAGTTGACAAACCAGAATAACTCGAAAAATAAGTTTCACACGAAAAAGTGTGTAGAATCCAAAGTTCATTATTTTCGAGGGGGACATCTGATGGTGCTAAAATTAGACCGCCGCCCCAGCCCCATGGGGATGGGGCTGGACGCAACTTTAAAATTTCAAATTCGAACCCCCATTTTTATTGCACAATCAGAATCTATATAAAAAAACTACGTACATTTTGTCTTAAACATTTATTTTGATTCTTGGTAGTTGGCACTGTAATTCGAGAAAATCCATGTTCTCATTTTTGCGTGGAAAACGGTTACGGATAAATAAAAAAATACTTAACTTGCAAGTATTTGCAAATAATTAACAGTAAAACGAAACCAGTCGTTCTTTTTCAGGACCACCAAATCTTAAACGGGAATACTTTCATCTTTATTTAGCGAGTGGGTTAGTCTTTTCCTCAGTAAGTCGTTCACTTTTTTTACTCTGTTAGTTAATGTGTTCACTAGTTAGTAAGTAGGATGTTTGTTTAGTTAGTTAGCTAGTAAGATGATTTGTTTGACAATTAAAAGTTGTATGGCCTCATGAGCACGAAACAAACAAAACTAATCCGAATCTGCGGCTAAAATTAACATTTGGGTGAAAATCTGTAAAACTCTAATTCCTCTGTCTCAAACTCTATCCTATGGGGAGAGAGGGGGAGTCTTAGTTTTAACTAATCAAAATTTACGAAGTAAATAAGTATTTTTTATTTATCCGCTACCATTTTCCAAGCAACAATTAGACCATGGATTATCGTGAATTACAGCACCAGCTACCAAGAATCAATAGAAATGTTTAAGACAAACTGAATTTAGTTTTTTATGTAGAATCTGATTCTGCAATAAAAATGGGGACTCCAATTTGAAATTTCAAAGCTGCCTCCGCCACACCCCCAGGGGGTTGAGGTGGCGGGCTAATTTAGCACCAGCAGCTGTCCCACTCGAAAATAATCAACTTTGGATTCTTCCCCTTTTTTGTGTGAACCTTATTTTTCGAGTTATACTGGTTTGTCAACTTAAAATTTACGCCCTGTATATTAGGTTCATCAGTGTGGCGGGAAATTGATATTACAGTACGGAAAACAGCAAAAGTGCGCTGGAAAAGGGAAACGTGTTTGTTACAAAGACTACAATATATTTATTTATATTTTACGTGCTAACCTGTAATTTAAACATAGGCTGTATCCATTCTTACACAATTACTGATCTCAACAGCATTTTGCCCCTATCGTAAACTAATGATACAACGTGCATTATTACACCCTACACAATGCTACTTCCCATAATAAATTCATAATTTTAATCAAACTCCACCCACCTATATCTAAATATAATTATGTGTACCACTATTACTACTCCGTACGGTGTTTCCCTCCCATCTGTCATTGGTATACTGCGATACCTCTGCCCGTGGCCACTTTCGTCCACTCGCAGCGCCACTGGCCGAGGAGGAAGAGGATGAGGAAGCCGAACATCCTGCGGCGAGCGCCCGAGAAGAGGACGCTGTAGCCATTCTGCACGCACACAGCGGGAATGTGGGCGGACGCTGTTGCCTCCCTCAAGGAGGGACTCGTTGCGAAGAGAAGCGTGCCCAGAACTGATGGTCGCCTGCTGCTATTAGGACGGAGCGTGAGTTCTTCTGGAGTGGCAGTAGTCATTTTGCCTGCGTTACAAAGCAGGAATGTGCCGACAATTTCAGCACTCCAACGTGAAAAGGAGGCGCGTACACAAAGCTCGGAGAATTCACGCAGGGGGGCGTGTGAAAGAAGTAAGCGTTCTTCAGAAGATGTTTTCTCGATAGTAAGAATGTTCCTTGTAAATCACGAACGCAAGGAGAATTGAAGCATAAACATGAATCTGTCCAGACCTCACGAAGAGATAGCGGTTTCAAAGAAGTGTCATGTAGATTCTCTCAAAACGGCTTCCGAATGCAGGAAAACATCTTAAGAATGTGAAAAGGTGAGAAATACGCCAGTTGCCGAGGCAGACAACAAATAACGCAAGATTAAGTATTTCCACCGTACTCTGGGAGAGGCGTGGCCATGAAACGGCGATCTGCTTTTGACCTGCTTTCCAAATTGACTCCGGCAATGACGATGCCGTGCGAGGAGAAAATTTCGAAGAAGGGTTGAGATGGAAAATGGATGAGAAGAGAAAAGACAGTCGGTGAGACGGTGCGAAAACAAGAGGACATGAGGTCTCATCCAATCACCGCAAACATCCGCCGACCAACACCGTAATATCACAGCTTCAGTCATGCAACAGACAACGCAGAGATCGTACCTGGGGCCTGCCGCAAAGTCGTAATTGCTGATGAGGGTAGCCGACTCGCGTGTCACTCTTAATTAAAAATTTAAAAATTCTTAACAAGAAATATAAATCTGTTATTTAAGCACAATAGTAATGTACTAATGGTATTAAATATTGGATAGTATCACTTATTCCTTACTGATCATGCGCCGTTTTGCACTTGTTATTTTGTATTTTTACTGTTAGTTGTTGACTACAGCCTACAACGATCTTGAATGTTGTAGGACACCTCACTGTGGCATTTCAATCTAAATGCTTCATCACTGTGGATAATATTAATTAATATATTCACTATTTAGTATATTATATTGGATGCCTTGAAATTTGTAACTGATTTAACACAGTTTCTTTCAGCCAATGACTACCTGCAGAAGCATTAATCGTATAAATTTTTGCAACAGGTAAGAATATCACACGTTGCTACTAGCGACCACTATCGAATTTACTTCAACATAGTCCTAACACAGACCTTCAGTATAGTACAGATAGTTGAAGGGAGTTGTCATTTCAGGTCTTCTTATAGTTATTGGTTCTTGAACGAGCATTACTATTTTATACATATTAAATATTTGTGGAAGTGCATGTTAACATTTACAATGAAGATGTGTAATGTTAAATGCTCTAATGAGAACTAGTAATTTTCTAGAACGTAACATTTTCTAATTTAATTTTTAAAACTATTTTAACATTAATGTGTTATTTGTCGGCTACCATTTGAGAAAGGACAAAGCTGTAAGAAACGAGTCAGTAAAAAATAAATTTTTTAAATGCATATGTTACAGAAATAAGATAAAATAGAATTTAGTAATCGAAGATGCTGGTCCTTTCTATCATAAAATTGTACATGTTTAATGGAACATGTCATAAATGTGCTGTATGTATGGATCGTGCCAGTGCACAGTATGTTACACTTTGTGATTATGTATTATATTCACTGACTAATATGTGGGGGTCTTTTGTCAGAGTAGTTTAATTTTCATGGTACTTCCTTTACCTTCTTCAGTACACGAACTTCAAATCAAGAGGAGGTATTGTGGCGCGATGTAAGCGATTGCTTTGAGGGAGTGTGACAGTTGAATTACACACACTGTGATGTGGAGACTAGCGTGGCACTAACAACTGGCTCGAGAGCATGGTGGCTGTGGAGTGGCGTAGTCGTCGACATGTGGAACTAACAAATCTGAACTCTACTGGGATGTGATGTCATGTCAGCCCATACACAGTTACAAATAAATGAATTTACCCTTTTTTTGTCAGCAGTCTTCTGACTGGCTTGATGCGGACCGCCACGAATTCCTCTGCTGTGCCAACCACTTCATCTCAGAGTAGCACTTGCAAACTACGTCCTCAATTATTTGCTGGATGTATTCCAATCTCTGTCTTCCTTTACAGTTTTTACACTCAACAGCTCCCTCTACTAACATGGAAGTCATTCCCTCATGTCTTAACAGATGTCCTATCACCCTGTCCCTTCTCCTTATCAGTGTTTTCCACATATTCCATTCCTCTCCGATTCTGCACAGAACATCTCCATTCGTTACCTTATCAATCCACCTAATTTTCAAAAGGCGTCTGTAGCACCACATCTCAATTTCTTCGATTCCCTTCTGTTCCGGTTTTCCCACGGTCCATGTTTCACTACCACGCATTGCTGTACTCCAGACATACATTCTCAGAAATTTCTTCCTGACATTAAGGCCGATATTTGATATTAGCAGACTTCTCTTGAACAGAAATTTCCTTTATGCCATGGCCAGTCTGCTTTTGATAGCCTCCTTGCTCCGTCCGTCATTGGTTACTTTACTGCCTAGGTTGCAGAATTCCTTAACTTCATCAACTTCGTGACCAACAATCCCGATGTTAAGTTTCTCGCTGTTCTCATTTCTACTAATTCTCATTACCTTCGTCTTTCTTCGATTTACTCTCAGTCCATACTGTGTACTGATTAGACTGTTCATTCCATTCAGTAGGTCATGTAATTCTTCTTCACTTTCACTCAGGATAGCAATGTCATCAGCGAATCGTATCATTGACGTTCTTTCACCTTGAATTTTAATTCCACTCCTGAAACCTTCTTTTATTTCCATCATTGCTTCCTCGATGTACAGATTGAACAGTAGGGGCGAAAGGCTACATCATTATCTTACACCCTTTTCAATACGAACACTTCGTTCTTGGTCGCCCACTCTTATAATTCCCTCTTGGCTTTTGTACATATTGTACATGACCTATTTTTCCCTGTTGCTTACCCCAACTTTTTTCAGAATGTCGAACATCTTACACACTAGCCAACGTTTTTCCAGGTCGATAAATCCTATGAACATGTCTTGTCTTTTCTTTAGTCTTGCTTCCATTATCAACCACAACGTTAGAATTGCCTCTCTCGTGCCTTTACTTTTCCTAAAGCCAAACTGATCGTCGTCTAGCTCATCCTCAATTTTCTTTTCCATTCTTCTGTATACTATTCTTATAAGAAACTTGGATCCATGAGCTGTTAAGCTGATTACGCGATGATTCTCGCATTTGTTAGCTCTTGCCGTCTTTGAAATTGCGTGGATGATGTTTTTTCCGAAAGTCAGATGGTATGTCACCATACATTCTACACACTAAGGTGAATAGTCGTCTTGTTGCCACTTCCCTCAATAATTTTAGAAATTCAGATGGAATGCTATCTATCCCTTCTGCCTTATTTGATCTATGTCCTCAAAAGCTCCTTTAAATTCTGATACTAATACTGGAGCCCCTATTCTAAATCGACTTCTGTTTCTTCTTCTATCTCAAAAGACACGTCTTCCGCCTCATGTAGGCTTTCAATGTATTCTCTTCACCTATCCGCTCTATCCTCTGCATTTAACAGTGGAATTCCCGTTGCACTCTTAATGTTACCACCCTTGTGTTTAATACCACCGAAGGTTGTTTTGACTTTCCTGTATGCCGAGTCTGTCCTTCCAACAAGTATTTCTTTTTCGATGTCTTCACATTTTTCCTGCGGCCATTTTGTCTTCGTTTCCCTGCACTTCCAATTTATTTCATCCCTCAGCGACTTGTATTTCTTTATTCCTAAGTTTCCCGGAACATTTTTGTACTTCCTCCTTTCATCAATCAACAGAAGTATTTCTTCTGTTACCCATGGTTTCTTCGCAGTTACCTTCTTTGTACCTACGGTTTCCTTCCCCACTTTTGTGATGGCCCCGTTTTAGATATGTCCATTCCTCTTTAACTGTACTGCCTACTGAGCTATTCCTTATTGCTGTATCTGTAGCCATAGAGTACTTCAACTTTAGTTCGTTATTCGTTAGTACTTCCCTACCCACTCCTTTGCGTATTGATTCTTCCTGGCTAATCTCTTAAACTTCAGAATATTCTTCATCGCTACTATATGATGATTTGAGTCATTATCGGCTCCTGGGTATGCCTTACAATCCAGTATCTGATTTCGGAATCTCTGTCTGACCACGATGTAATCTAACTGAAATCTTCCCGTATCTCCCATCCTTTTCCAAGTATACCTCCTCCTCTTGTGATTCATGAACAGGGTATTCCATATTACTGGTTGAAACCTGATGCAGAACTCAATTAGGGTTTCTCCTTTTTCATTCCTTGTCCCAAGCACATATTCTCCTGGGACCTTTTCTTCTACTCCTTACCGTACACCTGCATTACAGTCCCCCATGACTATTATATTTTCAACTCCCTTTACATATTGTATTATCCTCTCAATATACTCATGCACTTTCTCTGTCTCTTCATCTTCAGCTTGCGACGTCGGCATGTATACCTGAACTATCGTTGTGGGTGTTGGTTTGCTGTAGATTCTGATAAGAACAACCCTGTCACTGAACTGTTCACAGAAACACATTCTCTGCCCTACCTTCCTATTCATAATGAGTCCTACTTGAGCCGTGCACAGCTCGTGATCATGCCATTTATTGATTGGCATCTTCTGTTATGGTACTGCCGCCTCGTTTTCTTATTCCATGTACTGGCGTCACTAACTTCCTGCGTTACTTGCCCGTGAGCAGCAGCATCAGCGTGTACTGATAAGTGCACTGTCGTACCATTTCTGGAGCGTTCGATAGTATTTCCGGGTCATCGTGTATCTAGCAGTCAGTTGGAGATGGACCAGTAGTGCAGTCGGCACGTAGCAGCAGTGTAGTCGGCAACGGAGCACCGGTGACGCGTGGACAGCTAGTGCTCGCCGACTGCAGGCGACACACATGAACGGTCCCACCGAGGGAGATTGGATTGGGACGATTGTTGGTTGGTCGTTCGGTTGGTTGTCTCATCGGTCGACGTATGTTTGGTCCCTTAACTATTTACGGGCGTGGGCTGTCGGTCGGTTGGCGTGGAGCAGCAAGGAAGTCTCTGTCACGCATACTCTGGCTGGGGCCACTGGCGGTGTACACGCATAGTTGGTGTGTGAGGTACTGCTTGCGAGTGCTACGAAGTTCGTCGTCCACCGGTCTTGGACATGAAATTTGAGTCCTCACTTAACCTACTATCGAGCCTCAACTATTTACATTTCTTCGTTTGATCCTGGTTGTCACTTTTGAGACATTCCTGTGAGTTACAATGTGTATGTATTCAAGTCGGTCAAGATTCCAGCCGTCTTCCTGTGGAATTTAACTTAATTTATTTCCTGTTATTGAAGTTGACGAGCGGTATCTTCTGCCTTGTGGCCGTTGACGTTCCGGTTACATGTCCTGATCGTTGACGTAATTTTCGGCAGTGTAGTTTCCTCATCTTGCTGTTGCTGTCCAATGTGGCGTGTAGTTCGACAGCTGAGGTGTTGTTGGTCGTTGTGGGCGCCAATATTCTGTGGGTCGTTCTATTGAAATCTTGTGGTCGTTTTGCTGGTTGCATGGAGAAAAACTCATTTTGATAATTGGTCACTCGGCTGTCTGTCGGTTGGTGTGCCTTCAGATTAAGAAGTCGTTGGAAAGGCTGCCTGTCTCAACTAAACGGGCGTCAGTGTTACAATACAAGGTCGACATTTGGAAACTTCTGAGCGCCGTTCCTTGTGTGTTACGCAGTAAGTTCCCTGTTTGGGTTTTAGTTATTTGGTTGATGTGTGGCCCTCAGGATAGTATCAGTATCTCTTAAATTATTGATCTTGTCTTGCCCTTCTTGCATAAGATTGTTATGCTTTTGTATGGGGCCTTCAGCCGAATTTTGCATGAAACGTCTTAAGCTAGGGCCTTCTGCCTTTTGATTGAAACTCTTCTTATTGCTTAACATGCGGCCTCCAGCCAAGTTCCATTAATATTAAATTTCTAAGGCGTTCAGCCTGTTTAGATCGAAGATTTAGAAAATATTCTTGCGTGAAACTTCCAGAACAAGCTAGTATTTCAATTTCTTGCTTAGCCCTTGTGTCTGGGATTTTGAGTGTGGCCTTCAGCCGATCTAAAGTTAATAAAAGGGGGTCGATTAAGGTTTTCAGTGTTTTCCATTCTTGTTGTAATATTGTGTGTTAATGAATAAAGTTTGTATGTTGAGTGCAACTGACAACAACTTATTTTGGCCCCTTTCCACAACCTAATCCACTCTGTCCTGCTAGCCCAGGCATTTCACTATTCCCGTTATACAATTTTCTGCTGCTGTTGATATTACCCTATACTCATCTGACCAGAAATCCTTGTATTCTTTCCACTTCACTTCGTGAACCCTGCTTCATCTTCATTGAGTTTTTGTATTTCCCTTTTCAGATTTTCTAGTTTCCCTACCACGTTCCAGCTTCTAACATTCGACGCTCCGACTCGCAGAACATTATCCTTCCGTTGATTATGCAATCTTTTTCTCATGGTAACCTTTCCCTTGGCAATCCCCTCCCTGAGGTCTGAATGGGGCCCTTCCGGAGGTCCTAATGGGGACTATTCCGGAATATTTTGCCAATGGAGAGATCATCATGACACATCTTGAAATACAGGCCACATGTCCTGTGGATAAACGTTATGTGTCTTTAATGCAGTGGTTTCCATTGCCTTCTACATCCTCATTCTATTGATCATTGCTGATTCTTCCGCTTTTAGGGACAGTTTCCCACCCCTAGGACAAGACAGTGCCCTGAACCTCTGTCCGCTCCTCCGCCCTCCTTTACAAGACCGTTGGCAGAATAAGGGTGACTTTTTATCCTGGAAGTCTTCGGCCACCAATGACCATATGAGACATAAACTACCATTTTAAACAGGACAAACGGATGATATTGTGGGAACCTACATTTAACTGCGTTATTGTACAAAGAATGGTAAAATCGATAAGTGTCATAAATGCTATGCAGTGTGTGTAACGAGTTACAGCACTAAGTAGGTTCATACGACGTGGATTTAGTAAAGTTTAAGATTTTGTAAATGTTAATATTTTGTATGTTTTATTGCACAAAATGTTTCTACCCAACAAATAATAATGCCTGTTGCTGTGGATTGACTGACCTATTTACATATACTTCTGTTATAGTGTTTACCTTATGAGAAACATTAGAGTTGAATCCAGATTACAATCGGCATTTTTTTACTAAACAAAACAGTTACACTTCCAGCAAGGCAGTATCTGTGAGAAGACGTTTACACACATCACCGAAATCATTTATTGTGTAATAATTACATGATTAATTATTATTTTTAATTAACTGTTTATTAAGTAGCACAGTTTACCCATCAATAGTTAGAGATACACAAAAGCTCGTTTTAGCAATGGAGAGAACAGATAAATTACAGAAGCAAAACGATACCGCACACATATATACAATAACTGTTCAAGACATAGGAATCATAAAAGGATTGTGATCCCTATAATAAGAATATGCGTTAATTTAACTAAAATTCTTGGGAAAACTGCTCTACGCGCTATATTAAGTCGTTTTGCTCAGTTTTTAGTGCACCTCTAATGGTGCATCTACATTTAAAACTACGTTATTTGACAAAGAATTGTAAAATAAGGCTGGTGATTGCTCTATGACGTTAAGTGTCACAAACGCTTGAAATTCCTGGGAAGGGGATGCCAAACTTAAAAAGACAGCGACTGTGTAGCTTATTTCGCACTATACTTGTCAGGCCTATGTTCGTTTGGCGTGATATAGCGACTTGCTGTTGGGGCTTGGAAGTGTTTCTGAGACGACAGTCTAGATACTGAGATATTTCCGCTATTGTTCAGTGCTACTTTGAAGAATTTACACTGCTTAAGACACTGCTTTTTTTCTGTGAGTAGTTCCACTGAAGTTACATTTATCGCACGTCAGTCCGAATCGTACTTGGAATTATTTGCAGTTAGTCTGACTAACTAATTTGGCTAGTATGCCTCTGCTGATTTCAACGCTGGTAAGCACTTAGGTTCGCTAAATTACGTGTTCGTCATTCGTGCACTTCGGTGTATTAGTGTTGCTTTCGCTACGAACAATTTAGGTACTTAACGTTTCTTTTCTTCCTGTTAATTCAACTATATCGTGTATTTACCAACTACTAAACGGGTAGCTCCAGCTAACTACAGTTCACTTCAGCAACTAGAGGAGTTTAATCACCTGTCTTTATTTAGTATATGTCATAAAGCATATTAAACATTATATTTAACTTTAACAATTTCTAGTTGGTGAACTTCACTCAGTTCGCAGTATCTACAGTCAATCTCTCATCATTTAAATCTCATTAATACATGAACAAAGTCATCAGTTTTATTCACTAAAGTGCATCGTGGCATTTAATTACTTTTGTATTGGGTTGAGTATGCTGTTTTATTTATCTCCTCCTAACACATAAGTTTAATTTTCATATCCTAAGCATTGAGATTATTATCACCATCGCAATTATAATTAGTTTATGTCACTAGTAGTATCATGATTGTGTTTTGCACCCTTTGTTTGAGAAAATATAGTTCATGGCAAAGAATGTTAATGACTGTACGTCTTGTTTTGTGATAAATCACAATATATTACTGTGGTGTCTCAGCAATTCAAGTTCCCTCAAGAAAATTTATTAATATTTGAATCCAAATATGCAGAATGAAGTAACTGCTCTGTTTTTTAATCAGCATAGTGTGCTTCAGGTATACAGCTACATTCATCGTCAAAGGTGTTGGTCTTCCAACAGAATTGGAGATAAAACTATACATGCAAAAACTGAACATGTTCCATTTCCTTGTATTTTGCATGAACAGACTATGTATTGAAATCCTTGCAGTGATATTCGAAACATTGTGTAACGGCACTACCATTTAAGATAGGAAAAATTTAGATTCGGAGCAATATTTCTGAGCGCACAAGTTACAGCCAGGCGCGGGCATGTTGACAGGAAGTTACGCGTACCTGTGGTTATGAAGCAGAATGGAGGTCACAGGGCCATACAACAAGTGAAAAGAGTAAACTCAACAATTTGCATGGCGGAAGTTACAGGCTGAAGGGGCCCACTGGCCAACCTAGGTGTTATAGTACGTTATTCAGAGCGGCGTTAACATAACAGAGGTGCACAGGAGCATATAAATAGGTGCCGGTTTTCTAACGAGGGGCATTCAGGTGTGGCTCTTCTCCTGGACGGTGGGACGTGTCACATCACCGGCTACACGCAGCAGCAGGTGGGGCGCCAGTGTTCCAGTCCACAGCTTGTCGCTGGTTCGATGCTCTGAGGCCAATGCGGGGTCCGTAGCCAACCAGCGGCTGGCCACCTGACAGCTTGCTACTGTGGGCAGCCTTGTGAGCTCCCAACACATCCAAGAGCCATCCTGAGACAAACACTGCAGATTTGACTGTCGGATCACATGTGCTTGCTGTCACCATGATCTTAACAGCAAGGGCGAAGAGGCATGCAGTGGGCCGCCCTGCGGCTCTCACCAAGTGGTGCTGAGGCAACGGGGACAGAGGCCGCTGAGTCGGCTGGCGGTGCATCCGGACATCGTCAAAACACCACTGCTATACATCGCCGGCACACCTCACTATGTTGCACGGGTCGCTGAGGTAGCCCTTCTGCGCCAAGCTGTTTTGCAGACAGCGAAGTGGCATCCTTGGTATCGTTGAAGACGGTACTCTAGCTGGGAATAATAAAACACTAGAAGATCACGGCCAAGTTTTAATACGGCGCAACCTGACAGTTTCCATCCATGTCCAACATTCCTCCACTACACGCCAACAACTACATTTGGCAGTGACAGCTACATTTGGTGTCAGAATAGCGTGCATCGTCTGTACAGTAAGATGTTCGCACCCACCGCCTGCATTACACTCACAAAATGTGGTGAGTGTTGACCAAGTTTTCTTTTAGAGTGTGGGACGTTTTCTTTCTTTGTGTTGCCAGAGTAAGTGTTAGTGTGTTTGGTGCAGTAAGATTTTCTTTCTCTTGAGTCATTTAATTACTTCTGTATTGGGTTGAGTATGCTGTTTCATTTATCTCCTCCTAAAACATGAGATACTGAGCTGTAGGAAGTCATCTTTGTAGTTAAATATTTTGTTTCTGTGGGGTTTTATAGGTTGAAATAGGACTAACTGGGAACGAAAGCAACAAAATGGCAGAGCCAGGGACGTGAAGTGTGTCGAAAACAGAAGCGCTGTGGATTTTGTAGGAAAATGTAGCACAATTGACTGCAGACAACACGCAGGTGGGAAGTGAATTAATCTAGGAGTGAGCGGGAAACCGCATCTGATTAGTCGTTGTTGCCTAGGGTGCAGGAGGTTGATCCAGCTGCCACGAGGGTTGATTATTCCGTTTTCTGGCAAGGCATCTTAGGATATGCGTTCATTTGCGGAGGACCAGGAAACTTCAGCTGTGATGAATGGTCGGTCTGATGAACAGCTGTCACATGTAGCCATGATTAGATTAACAGGTGAAGTGAAGAGATATGTAAGGTGTTCTCAGGCCTTAAGGAATGCAGGACAGTGTAAGCAGTTGAAGGAGGGGCCTTTACAGAGATACAAGAAACAGAATAGCGCTCGATACTTTACGGAGAGACGGAGAGACGCAAAGACAGGGGACAGAGAAATTTGCGGACGGAATAAGAGAAATTAACGAGTATGCTTACGAGTTGGGTCAGAGCGATGAAGCAAATGGTGTTCTGTTGCAGGAGGCCAAACAAAGGGCACTTGATGTATTTTTGACGGGGTTACAGGCGGATATGGGGCGGAAAGTGCGTGAAGGGACCCCGAAAGATTTGTATTCGGCCATTCAGCTGGCAATCCAACGTGAGGAAATAGACGTGGCAATGGGGGTACGTCATAGACAAACAGTGTTTACAGTGGGTATAAAATATTATGAGTGTGGTCGTATGGGACACGTTTAGTTGCAATGTACCCAGTCGCCGAGGAATAGAGGAAGGGGCGGGTATCAGCAGCATGGAGGATGGAGAAGTGAAGTTAATAAAGGTGGACAATCGTTAAACGGCAGAGGGGGCCCAATACTCACCTAAGGGAGCTGCCGTTTAATTTCAATGCTACAGATATGTAGGCAGAGGTGGAATGTTTAATGAGGGATCAATAGGAAGTAAAAAGTTTAAGAGTTTGTTGGACACGGGCGCGCAAGTGTCAGTGGCTACTAAGAGTTTAATGGGACGAAGGAAGTTAGATCCACTGATTTATAGGTTGTGTAGAGTGGGGGACAAGGAGGTGACACCTTTGGGGTCCGTGACAGTTGGCTTTCGCATAGGGAAAGTCCGATTTGATGCATGCGTGGAGGTAGTACCATGGGTAAACGAGGGCTACGACATGATCCTAGGAGTAGATTTCTTGCATCAACATCACGCCAAAATTGATCTTGGACAACGAACTGTGGAACTTGGTGGAATGTTATTGCAGCTAGGGGAAACTGTTGGTGATGCAGAGCTGTCGTGAGGGGTATTCAACATAATGAAGAAACCAATTGAGGTGCGTACATTAGCATTAAGGCTCAGTTCGCATGATTTTGTGTCTAGTGGCACGGTGAAGTCGCTTTGGGTAAGTGTAGAGTCAAGTCTACCCGAGGCTTTGGTATGTGTTATTGAACCATTGGAGGATATGAAGTTTTGGATCCATTAGGTTGTTTTGTGAAACGTAGTATTGTACTCATACTAGAGGGACATGACGGGTGAATAGTCCCTGTGGACGTGGATAATTTTATCGCTGTAGACGAGAATTTGGGAAAAGCAGTTTTAGTAGCGAATTTGGATGTACCTGATGACGAAGATTGGTGTTCGAGAGGTAGGTGTAGCGATCAACCACTAACTGCCGATTAAGCTGCATTGCGTAACAAAGTTAAGCATTTGAAGGGAGGAGAAAAAGAGCATATGGAACAATTGTTGTAGGAATTTAAGGATTTGTTTTTTCCTCGATGGCCGTTACCAGCAACTACATTAGTTCAACATAGGATACCAACAGGGAACGAAGCACCTGTTTACCATTACAATACAGAATACTGGGGTATTTGAAGCCAGTTGAGGAGGATTTCATTGATCAGCAACTTGTGAACGGTATTATAAAGCACAGTAATCGTTGCTAGGGAGTGGGCATTGTTGTTGTCTCTAACAAACCTACGGATGGAACTCAGAAATAAAGGTTCTGTTGTGATTACTGACACCTCAATAATTAGACAGTAACGGACGCATATCCTATTCCAAACATATCGGAGACTTGGGATCACTTAGGGCAGTGCCAGTACTTTTCTACGATGGATTTGACATGTGGTTATCTTCAGTTGGAGGTGGCTCCAGAGGATCGTCCAAAAACTGTTGTCTCTACCCTTGGAGGACATTACCAGTACATCAGAATGCCATTCTGACTAAAACACGCTACGGAAGCGTTTCAGATTTTGCTAGACAGTGTCTTGAGGGGTTTAAAACCATGGCAGTGTCTTGTCTACTTGGATGACATTATAGTGTTTTCAAGTAGTATGGAGAAGCATACACAGCGGTTAAGAGAAATCTTTATGAGGTTAACAGCAGCTCGTTGGACGTTGAGACTGGAGAAGTGTCATTTTGCATTGGAAGAAGTGAAATACTTAGGTCGTATCATCAGCAAGGACCTAGTGTGAACAGATCAGATGTTCGTACAGGCTGTAAGGGATTCTCTGGAGTCGAAAACAGTTAAGGAAGTACAATCATTCGTCGGAATTTGCAATTTCTATCGAAAGTTCGCGAAGGTTTTGCCGATTTAGCACAGCTATTGACGCGATTGTTACGGAAGGGTGTGAAATATGAGTGGACGGAAGAGTATCAGTAAGAGTTTGACCATCTGAAAGAAGTGTTAACATGAAGTGCAGTTCTTGTTTTTTCCAGATTTTGAGAAGGAATTTCTTCTAGCATAGAATAAAGCATTAGGGCGTGTTCTTAGCCAGGATATTGATGGGAAAGAACATCTTGTAACCTATGTGTCTAGGCAGTTGAATGCAGCAGAGAGGAAGTACACAACAACAGAGAGGGAGATGCTTAGCGGAATCGAAGGAATCACGTATTTTAAATGTTATTTATATGGGAGAAGATTTCGGGTAGTGAAAGATCATGCTGCGTTGAAGTGGTTGTTGTGACTAGTGGGAGTAGGCTGCCCTCATCCCGAATACCTTTAGCCAAGAAGGGGGCGAACACGAAATCCAAGATAGCACCTGTGATATCATCTGGTGATGTCATCCAAGATGGCGTATTTTGGCGGGAAGTTTGAATTTTGGTGGGAACTAGGTCAACTGGGCAACTTCCACTAGCCTAAACCCCATCCCCCCCCCCCCCCAGAAAATGGCGGAAAGTTCAGATTCCATCAGGACAATGGAACACACCATGGCTACCTCTAGTAATCTAAGAAAATAACGGGAAGATAGGTCACTAGGGGTACCTCCACTAACCTAAGTCAAACGACCGCCACCTTGTCCTAGGAACAGACACCATGTTTGAATTTTGGCAGTAAAGAAAGGTCACTTGAGGTTTCTCTACCAACCTACGAAAACTACAGGAAACAAAGCTCACCTCCACTAACCTAAGTCACTCAACTGTCACCTCTTCCTGTTGATTGGTGGGAAAAGCTCTCAACTGACACTGGGCTTGTGGAGAGAGGATGGAGTGCATTTTATTTATTTTGGAACGATTTATTTAGGGATGTATTATATTTATCACAGTGGTACAGAACACACGCTGTGACATTCCAGACAGCATACAGACTTGTAAACTACTGTCGTATAATGCTCTTCACACGCTCTTGCTAATAGTAAGCTGTCAAAATAACGATCTGCACAGCCTAGAGACCTGCAAACCACTTGTAAATAATGCAATACCTTTATGTCCAAAGAGCCAAACAACCTGTAAATTGTCAAAATAAACCCATCTAAAAGACTCTGGAAACATGCTTGCTAATCGAAATAAACTTTCGAAATCATGCACCAGTCTTTAATTAACAAATTGGAGGTAGCACCACCATCCAATGTGTTCGCCATGATGTCCGGACTCCAACTCACCTCGTACACAGTACCACCACTAGAGGGCACTGTGTGTTCCATGACATAAGCCAAGATGGCAGCCATGACATCAGCTGATGATGCAAGTACCATTATCCAAGATGGTGGCAAACAGTGTGTTACCCACGAAGTCATGACCTACTACACAGTACCACCACCAGAGGGTGCTGTTGTCCATTCCGTGACATGTTAAAAGATATTTGGGGGGGGGGGGGGCAAATGGCGGGAAACGTCTCTGTCTGTGCAGGATATAAGTTTTTGTTTCGCATGCAGTGTTTCCACCATGAGATCTAGGTTCTCACTGACCTTGAACACAATACTGCCACCAGAGGGTGCTGTCATCCCTTCTGTGACACAATCCAAGATGATGGTCTGGAGGGGGGAAATGGCGCGAAAATGACTCAGCCTGTGCTGGGCTGCTGAAGAGAGTAAGGGAGTAGTGTACTTCATTTATTTTGGAAAAATTTATTTAGGAATGGAATATATGTATCACACTGATACAAAACATATCCTTGGGGTCACGTCACACAGCCCACAGACCTGTAAACTACTCCTAAATAACGCTCTGCAGGCACGCAAACTCCTCCTAAATCACAGAAATAATTTCAGTATAGATATGCAAACCGTACTGCAAAAACGGTATGATATTCTAGCAAACCACAGGGGAATTAGGTTTGTTCTTGTAATCCCTAAGTCTGGAGATGGTTGTAGAAAAGGAGCAAGCAAGCAAGCAGGTCCAGACCAGAAACATTAATGCGTTTGTGCTATTGGGGGAAACAAGGCCAAATATGTAGAACAGTTTTGAGAGTGACTTCAATCCACTGAAGGCGCTCTGGTCATGCGTTTGGGGTGGATGGCCTGCCGACCATGCTGTAAATATCTGCTGGGTGAGTATATGAACTGTGCTATCCGTCATCATGGTATATCAACAATTGATGTAAAAGGACTGATTGTGTGTCATGCATGATACAAATTATGTGTTTACTACATCGAGATGGTAAGTGGTCATATATTGCTGGGTTGTAGATTGGTTTCACAGTCTAATACTCAAGCTCCTGTCATCGGTAGGACAGCAGTGTAAATGAGTAGGTGTCTTTCTGTATTCTCGATATGTAGGTTACACGGTGATACATTGAAGTGTCGCAGACGAGTTTCACGATCTAATATTCAAGCTCCTGTCCTTGGTGAGAGAGCAGTGTAATTGAGTAAGAGTCTTTCTGTATTTGATAATATGTAGGGGGGCAGTTTAACTGTCGTTTCAATAAGGCGATATGTGTGAAATAGTTTTTACCTCTGAAATTCTCGTCTGCATGAAGAAAAAGAAAGGTGAATGGTGCTTTGATAATGGTGGCGTCAGTAATTTGGTGGGTAAATTCGATAAGAGCCAATCATAAAGCTTGATTCATTCACAAGACATCCTTCTGTGATGAGATAAAGTAGTCTCTACATAGTGGTGGGAAAGGTTATGTATTTATTGAAAGAAGGAAGGGTAAGACGTGATTGATGGGGTATCATGTAAGAGCCACTAGGGAGAGTGCATTCGATGTTATTCTGCGCTATTTTCGTAACAAAAGCACATGTTAAGTATTTCTGGACTCTATGCAATTTACTAGAAGTCGACTTGGTTGTTATTTTAGGTATAACATTGAGAACATTGATAGATGCGCTTGCAATTATAAGTAGCTATGAGTGGCAATGCATCAACCATACATCATGCATGGTCCATTAGAATCGGTAGGGAGAAAGCAGCTAGTGCTACTCTGGAACGGATTTGTGCAGCACTGCTCAGCAATAAGGTCTTTGCCGCACCACGGGTAGAGGGAGGGTACCATCGAACACACACATGCATGGCCCACCTTGGAGCGCTTGTGCTCTGTAAATAGGTCTTCTCCCCCATCTGGTAGCGTCATCAATGGCACCTAGATGATCATGTACTTCGAGAAGAATTTCTCAGGTGTCAAGTATGACACCTCATGCTTGCGTGACCTGAATGTGTGTCTGTGTGTGGTTTGACAGTTGACGTCTGCATCCCTTCCTGGGGGCTGCCTCTAGCCTCCTGTGTGGTCCAGTGGACAGGGGCAGGAGGACAGTGCTCACATGTGTTCATTGCATGTCTGTTGCATTATTTTGCGAGTGGACCTCTAGGTTGAGCCGCACACCATTTGGACAGTTTACAAGTTGATTTTGTGTCTGAACATTCGTGTACATCGTTATTTAGGAGCAGTTTGAATGTCTAAACTTAAATTACTTCCGTAATTTAGGAGTTTGATGCCTGCAGAGCATTATTTAGGAGTAGTTTACATGTTTGTGGGCTGTGTGGTGTGATCCCAAGGACGTGTATTGTATCAGTGTGATAAATATACTCCATTCCAAAATAAATAAAGTACACTCTTTCCTCACTCTCTGCAGCAACCCAGCACAGGCCGAGTGATTTTTGCGCCATTTTCCCCCTCCAGACCATCATCTTGGATTACGTCACAGAATGGATGACAGCACCCTCAGGTGGCAGTATTGACTACTACATGAGTGGGAGCCTAGATCTTGTGGTGGAGACAGTGCCCGAGAAATAAAAACTTATATCCAGCACAGGCAGGGTGGTTTTCCCGCCATTTCCCCCCACCATCTTGGATTACATCACAGAACAGACAACAGAGCTCTCTGACGGTGGTAGTGTGTACTAGGTTCAGACCTCATGGTCAACACACTGTTTACGCCGTTTGGATAATGGTACTTGCGTCGTCAGCTGACGTCATGGCTGCCATCTTGGTTTACGTCATGGAATGGATGACAGTACCGTCTAGTGGTGGTGCTGTGTATTAGGTCAGTTGGAGTATGGACCTCATGGAGAACACATTGGATGGTGATACTGCATCTAATTGGTTAAATAAAGATTGGTGCACGATTTCGACAACTGACAGTTAGCAAGCATGTTTGCCAAGTCGTTTAGATGGATTATTATTTTGAGAATTTATGGGTTGTTTGGCTCTCTGGACATAAAAGTATTGCATTATTTTCGAGTGGTACGCAGATCTGTAGGCTGGACAGTGCATTATTTTGACAATTTACAACTAACAAGCACGTGTGCAGAGCATTATACATGAGTCATTTAGGAGTAGTTTACAGGTCCGTATGCTGTGTGGCATGTCAGAGCTTGTGTTCTGTATCGCTGTGATAAATATACTCCATCCCTAAATAAATTGTTCCAAAATAAATGAAGTACACACCTTCCTCTTTCTACAAGTCCAGTGCTGGTTGAGTCTATTTCCCACCAAACCCTATGAAGAGGTGACGGTTAGGTGACTTAGGTTAATGGAGGTGAGCCTTGTTTTTTGCAATTATCTTAGGTTGGCAGAGAAATCCCAAGTGTCCTTTCTTTACCACCAAAATTCAAACTTGGTGCCAATTCCTAGGATGAAATGGTGGTCGGGTGACTTAGGTTAGTGGAGGTAGCCCAAGTGACCCATCTTCCTTCTATTTTCTTAGATTAGAAGAAGTAGCTGTGGTGTTTTGCATTGTCCTGATGGAATTTGAGCTTCCCACCATTTTCTGGGGCAGAGGAGAGGAATGGGGTTAGGTTAGTGGATGTAGCCTAATTGACCTATCGTCCTGCCAAAATTCAAACTTCCCGCCAAAATCCGCTATTGTGGGTGATTTTAGCAGATGACATCATGGACGCCATTTCGGAGGATGTCATGTTTAGTTTAGTTTAGTTTTGTCATGTTCCATAGATCATTTTCACTATTATTTTAACGATATGATGTTGAACAAGTCAGTTTATAATATATATGTAGACACATGAACAGTGCTAATATTAATATTACAAAAATTTTTAGTTCTACACATGCGAGTACATTTAGAGGTACAATTTTTTACCAATTCTCAAACAGGAACTCGTCCATGGAGTAGGATTTGTCCAAAAGAAATGATTTTAAACCAGATTTAAAACTAGATCTGGTATCTGCCAGACACTTTATGCTGTTGGGCAAATGATGAACGATTTTTGTTGCTGAATAATGTACTCCTTTTTGAGCAAATGTCAGCTACAATAACGGATAGGAAGTGTAATTTTTTCCTCTAGTGTTGTAAGTATGATATCACTGTTCTTCACGAACTGAGACGGATTATTTATAACGAAATTCATTAGCGAATATATGTACTCTGATGGTGCAGTTAAGATACCTGCCTCTTCAAATAGCTTCCTACATGACGTGCTTGGGTGAACACCAGTAAATTATTCTCACTGCTCTCTATTGTGCAATCAATAATTTATGTCTAAGTAGTGAGTTACCCCAGAAAACTATTAGATAAGACATTATTGAGTCTAAATATGCAAAGTACGTTAGGAGGCTGATCAGTTTATTACCAAGACTAACGATTAAATGAAGAGTGAAAGAAGCTGAACTTGGTTGCTTGAGAAGCTTAGTGATATGCTTCCTCCAGTTCAAGTTATGTGAACACCCATCGCCACCATCTTGGATAACGGTACTTGTTGTGAGGGTGGCCTAGTCCCACTACTGTTGGGGTTGAAGGATCCATCCAGTACACTAGCTAGGTGGGCTGTGAGGCTTAGTGAATTCGACTACAAGGTGGTGCACATGCCTGGGATGAAGCATGGTAATGCAGATGCACTGAGTAGAAAGGTGGCAAGAGTAGAAGTCATAGGTTATGACCTAGCAGTATGGCAATAACTATGGGATACTGACAACAATTGTAAATTGTATTGGACACAGGCACAATTTAATATGTATAGCAGTCTTCTGTGCCGGGATACGAAGTTTGTAGTACCAGCAAAGCTGAGAGATGAGGTATCAAAAGAAGCACATGATCATGTGTTATCTGGTCCTGGGGGGAGTAGAGTGGCGGAGAGGTATTGGTGGAGGGGTAGGAAAGTAGACATGGATCAGTATGTGTACCATGTGCAGTTGTGTACCACGTGCACAGAGAGCAGATCTCAGTCAGAAACAGATACAGCTACAACAATTGTCGGAAGCTAAATCTCCATTTTCTATATTGGGAATTGATGTCTTAGGACCTTTAAGTCGAACACCATCTGGGAACAGATTCGTTCTGACAATAATAGATTATTTTTCGAGGTATGTGGAGATGGTGGCTATGCCAAATCAACGACAGTAATGGTTGTGCAAGCGTTAAGCAATAACTGGATTTTGTAGTTTGGTGTGCCAGAGACAATAATTACTGACTAAGGAACCAACTTCACGTGGGATTTAATAAAGGGACTTTGTAAATTGATAAATGTAAAGAAGTTGAGGATAAGTGCATTGCATCCACAGGTGAACGGAAGGGCAGAACTTCTACATATAGCAATCGGGAAGATGCTGAGTTTTTATGTGATTTCTCATCACCATCAGTGGGACGAGTATATGAAACATATTGTATGCGCATACAATGCAAAAGTCCATACCAGTACTGGTTTGTCTCTGTTTGAGGTAGTGTACGGGCAAAAAATGCCGTCACCATTTGATTTAGTGAACTACAGAAAGGTGGGACTGGTGAATCTGTATGTCGATTCACAAGGACAATTTGGGCATATTTGGAAATGGATACAAAAGGCGAATATGAAGGCTTAGGACAAATGCAGTGAAGCGGAAAGTAAATTTACCGCAGTATAGAGTAGGGCAATGGGTAATGCTATCCAGCCTGTATATTCCAAAAAGCAAAACGAAGAAGTTCGTCACGAAGTATCAAAGGGCAGACCAAATAGTTGGGACCACACCTCCCATTAATGTTAAGATTCAGCTGCCAACTACAACAAAGATAGTACATATTGGGTGGTTGCTGCCATTTAAGGGTTGTCCCAACGTGATTCCAGGCATATGCCAGGAAGGGAACAGGAAGAGAGTGGAGAGAGGTGTTAAGCGCAGGGAAAACCAGTAAGATAGAGTACAGCATGATGTAACGTACGATTTGTGATCCAGAAAGTAGTAGAGTACTTATAAGATTTGTTTTCTTGATATGTATCATTGGGTTTCCTTAGATTAATTAGCATTGTATTTTCATATGTTGTATATGTTTTCGGGTATTGTGAGCCTGCTTAGGACAGAAGTCTGTTTGAAGAGGGAGGAAGTGTGATGGTGATCTCTGTCCTCAGGTCACTGGAAAGGGGAGCGTTGAGCAAGTTGTCAGAAGTAAAAAACTGAGTAGGTACTGCTGATCTCGGTAATTAACAGTCAGTTCTCCAAAATGTCAATGGAGGAATTACAGAGCTGCCTTAGAGGGAAGGTAACGGTATGCCCAACCAGGGTGATAAGCACCAATCTGGACATGTGCACGGTGAAGTTATTTTTAGCCAGAAGGGAAGAAATAGACTGTCCAAGGGACATCATGGAGCCAAAATTGAGCTTGCAATGGGTTGGGATGCACTGGATCTTCTCCACCTACGAAAATTTGAGAGTAGCAGCAAGTTGTTTGGAGCAGGGAATATTTGCAGAAGCGAAACCTATAGAGCTCGAGGGGAGCGGAATTTTAGTCAATGGAACTGCGTGGCGTAAAAGGACCAACTTTCCATCTGCCAGTGTCAATTTCACGAGACACACAATTGAATGTTACACAGCCACAGCTGTATTGGCCAGAAGCAACTCTAGAGTTTTTCCAAGGCAGAATCTGACCTTGTTAAATCAAAATCGGGAGCCAGGTCTGTTGAGATCCGTAAACCAGTTCATTTCAGAGCAGGAGGGACGTGTATCAGCTGAACAGCTTGTGCAGCATGTAGCTCAACATAGGGAAAGGCAAGTAACCATCGGTTTCAGCACCTCTGTGCCAAGTGCCATCGCATCCTTAACTTTGTTGTGCGTTGTTTTCATACTGATCATGTGGAGAACCCATTCCAAGAGAGAACTGACGGTAGTCCCAATCCCAATGGATTGGATACCAAGGGCGTAAGATGGGTAGGTAAGGGGTTGATCGAGTATTAAGTGGAGTGGTCATCCAGTAAGGAATTTTTATATTTTGTCTCATGTCAAGTGTTTAAGAGGACTAGACCGTATCTAAGTTTTATAATAGTAGTAGTAAATATGTCATAAGTATGCGGCAACCAAAAAAAGTTTAACAGTAGTTAGAGGTCGACCCGGGGATCAGGTCTTTCTGAACGGGGGGAGTTTAAGATAGTAAAAAGTTAGATTCAGTGCAATATTTCTGAGTGCACATGTTCCAGCCAGATGCAGGCCTGTTGACTGTAAGCTACGCTTACCAGCGGTTGTGAAGTAGAGTGGAGGTTGCAGGGCTGTGGAACCGCTGAAAAGAGTGAACACAGCAGTTTGCATGGCGCATGTTACAGGCAGAAGGGGCCCACTGGCCCAATGTAGAAGTTATGAGTACATGACTTGTAGAGGCGCGTTAGCAAAACAGAGGTGGACAGTCTCGTATAAATAGGTGTTGGTTTTCTAATGAAGAAGGTTTAAGTGTGGCGGCTCTACTGGACAGTTACATGCAGCAGCAGATGAGGTGCCAGCGTTCCAGTCCATGGCGGGTCACTGGTTCGGCACTCTGAGATCAACGTGGGGTCCATAGCCAGCCAGCGGCGGGCCACTTGACAACTACTGCGGGCCGTCTTGTTCTGCTCCCAACACATACCAGAGGCATCCCGAGGTGACGGGACGCAGATTCGGCTGTCGGATTGCAGGTGCTTCTTGTCTTAACCAAGAGGGCGAAGAAGCACACAGTGGGCCGCCCTGCGACTCCCATCCAGCGGCGCTGAGGCAACAGGAACTGATGCCACTGAGTCGGCTGCTGGTGCATCCTAACGTCGTCAAAACACTGCGGTTCTACATGGCTCGCACACCTCAGTACGTTGCATGGGTCACTGAGGTAGCCCTTCCACACCAAGCTGTTTTGCAGAGAGCGAAGTGGAGTCCTCAGCATTGCAGGACCCTGTGACGCAGACACAGAGGAACACGGCACTGTAGCTGGGATTAATAAAACACTTGAAGATCACGGCCGATATTTAATACGGCGCATCCTGACAGGCTGGACTGGGTGGCCGAGTGGTTCTAGGCGCTAAGTCTGGAACCGCGCGATCGCTACGGTCGCAGGTTCGAATCCTGCCTCGGGCATGGATGTGTGTGATGTCCTTAGGTTGGTTAGGTTTAAGTAGTTCTAAGTTCTAGGGGACTGATGACCTTAGAAGTTAAGTCCCATAGCGCTCAGAGCTATTTGAACCATCCTGACAGTTTCCATCCACGTCCAACATTCTGCCACTGCACGCCAACATCTACATTTGGCAGTGACGGCTACAACTGAATTACGTGTCCTGTCGCAATTCAGTGAAAATCTCTGTGCCTCTATTGAGATTCACAAATATTTCATAACATGGCTGTTCAATATGATGAACAGTGCTATTATTAATTCTTGTACCTTCTATATTTGCTAACTGCATCTTCAGAGAATGTAAGCAACTGGTCGTTTTAGTATTTCAAAATTGCGGAAGGGATAAACATAATTCTGGGGTTACATACGATTTCTTCAAATTCAATGTGCCGATGGCTGTAAATTTTATTTGAATAGACAAACGTTGTTTAGAGCGTCTGCTACAGATAAGAACCAATAATTAAATTTCATTAGAAATAAACTACAGAATCGTGAAAATTCTAAGACGAGAGAACCAAAAACAAGAAAAAGCAGTGCCCCTCGTAAGTGTTAAGTATACTGCGCCACCCTTTCGATATCACTACCTTTTAGGAGATATACTGTATGAACAGGCTCTAAAAGTACTGCAATACGTAGGTGAAAAGCAATGTCTTACAATGTAGCTCACTCTCGTAATACCACAATACGTTGCACTGATTGTACCTTGCGTACACTCAACGAAATAATCTGTATGACTTGAAATAATCATTTGTACTAACACAACGACGTCACATATTCAGTTTATCACGCTATAACTCACACTACAGCTCCCTACTACATAACGATATACATCACGAAGGACACAATAACACTTTTCCTGGTATATTGGGGTCAGTTCAAAAAATGGTTCAAATGGCTCTGAGCACTATGAGACTTAACTTAAGGTCGTCATTCCCCGAGAACTTGGAACTACTTATACTTAACTAACCTAAGGACATCACACACATCCATGCTCGAAGCAGGATTCGAACCTGCAACCGTAGTGTTGGGGTCAGTGGAGCTATCTGGGTTCATCAGTTACGAAAGATAAACTGCTACCAAACTGGCATAAACCACCAAAATTACTAAATGCGAGAGACTAAGGGGAATAGGAATGATATATTTACGTTACCAATGCAGCAATCTATAACGAAGCTTACTCTCAGTACTCTGACAACGTAGATAAGCACCTTCTCAACGACGTAGGTAGCAGATTTTCGCATACAACTGATGAATAAGTCATACGGATCCGTTACCTCCTGCAGTTTCTCCTCTTCCAAAGTTTCAACGAATAATCGCATATACAAACAATCACTCTAAACCGTTACAAATTTTTACGTAAATTGAAGGATACACCTTAAAGCAAAGATATTATTTGATACATTTTATCTTCCGTTGTCAATCAACGATAACCTCTAAAAATAACGTCTTGTTATAACAATATCCTTGACTCTACTGATATTTCAACGTAATAAACTCTCTCGTCAATCTCAACCTTTCAGAATTAAATGGGATAACTGTTCATTTACGATTAATCACCTTTCAAAAAAACGTAGACCTGCTTTATCTGTCTAAATAATCATTAATTATCATCCCTTTCGTTGCAAGCTATTCACTGAAAAATTCTGTTCCTTCTCTTTAGAGTAATAATTTCTCTGAACTCTACTTTTACCAATATGGCTTTTGGATTTACTTTGATACGAAAAGATATATTAGAGACATTAGTCGGCTTTGAAATAAATTTTTTGAGTCCGCAGCTCGTGGTCGTGCGGTAGCGTTCTCGTTCTCACGCCCGGGTTCCCGGGTTCGATTCCCGGCGGGGTCAGGGATTTTCTCTGCCTCGTGATGACTGGGTGTTGTGTGCTGTCCTTAGGTTAGTTAGGTTTAAGTAGTTATAAGTTCTAGGGGACTGATGACCATAGATGTCAAGTCCCATAGTGCTCAGAGCCATAAATTTTTGAATACCTCTCTTTTAACAGTTAAGGGAGAGAGGACAATGTCCGATACTGACTTTTTAAGTGTAAAACAGCTAATTCTTTATTTCTTGCTATTATTTCGTTTACAGGTACAAGGCAGCGCTTTACTTTACGAGTGCTGGTTCTCTATTTAAAACCACACTGAGCGGAAATGTAACAAAAAAATAAAACGGAAACTGAGTTTCACCGCCTCTTTTCAATTATATGAACTTTAAATAACCAAACAAAGCTGAACCAAATCAGGCGTGGACTTCCTTGACCTACTAATATTTAAAACTCAGAACACAGGACTCGATTATCTCTTTTAGACAGAAATAGCTCGATCTCTAATAAATAGTTTTTGATTTGTCGTTTAGGGAAAATGGGAATGTTATAAAATTCTCTATAAACTTCCGATTTCTTATCAATAAATAACTATTACCCAGGACGATCGTTGTCTTTAATACATACTGCACATTCCGTGCATCCAGCGAGATTTCCGGAATTTGATGGTAGTTTATCTTTCGAACCGAATGAACCATGATAGTCAGATGCGTTGTTGTAATTAATATCCAGATAGCTACCACTGATCCCATTATACCAGAAAAAGTTTTCTTCTTCATCCTTATGCACACAGTGATGTAGAAGCGAGATGTAGTCTGATTTACAGCGTTAGAAGCTCAATGTCAAATCCTTGTACTAGTACAGAGGATTGTTTCCAGCCACAGAGATTACGTCGTTGAGTGTAGACAAGGTCTTGTCACTACAACTTATTGTAGTATTACGAGCGTGAGGTACACTGTCCGACGTCGGTTTTCACCTCCAGAGAAGAGAGCTGTTAGAGCCTGTTCATACAGAAATTTCCTTCGAGTTAGTGGCATCTAAAAGTGACACAGCAGAGCCGCGATTCAGCAGTCGGCTGGGCGTTGCAAACTCGGTGACTTGGCAGCACGCAGGTTTACTCGCACATTAGGTGTCAAGTATCCACATTTTAACCCAAAAAATATAAGAAAACTTAGGAGATCTTCTATCAGTCTGTTCATTCACTCAAAGAGAAATATATTTTTGTTTGAAAAGTATTTTTCAAATGTAAAAAATTATACAATAGCTTTAATCTCGACAGTGTAAACTAATGAATTAATAAATAAAGAAGTGGTTAAAGTATTAGAGAATAACCTGCACATCCTAATCACAACTGCCCAGTCTCGTGCCAACAGTGTTTAGCCAACCAAAACTGTAGCGGAAGTATTTGCAAGGACAAGCTCTGCGTTCTAATTAATGCCCTTGCCAGGAAGATAATTCGTTACGTGAATCTAAGACGTGGGTGAGGCAGGAAGTGTACCACTGTCCCGTAGCTGGTTGCACAGGAAGCATCTTCTTGATCCTCGTCTGCAGCAACTCTCTCTTGCGACCTTCTGCTCATCACCGAGGTTACACCGTGTAGAGGTATTAGACATAGTATCTTCCTGGACACTTTGTGGGAGATTTGTCACTGTGTCTTACTGGACACTGTGTGGAATTCCTGGGACCCTGCATCAGCCAATTCATTGTCCATTAAATCATGTTATGACATCACTGAATAGATGTTGCGGACAAACAACCACGGTGTCCGAGATGAACTAAATTAGTTTAGGCCCTGAGAATATTTTCTGAAATCCTAAAGTTGTAAGCCTCCTCATGTTTCGATTAAAAAAAAGTTTGAGTTATATTCACTGCCAAAATCAATAAGCGTCGAACTGAATACTGAAAACAGTACAAGAGGGCAAAACTTCTACTACCGTATTTCTATTTGTTTGTCCTCACCAATCCAATAAAATAATAACGATAGGTTTCTTTCACACAAATACAGTTTAAATAAACCCGGTTTTTCCCTGGCAGAAGCAAAATGCCTTCACGTAGCCCAATCACCACTGTGAAACCACAATCACACATATTTCGCCGTTTCTTCTCCTTTGGACATTACTGTCCAATCCGATTCGGTCGCCTTTTACTAAATATTCTTTCATCAAGCACGAAATTGATCCAGATCTTAATTTTATACACTGTTGTTCTCAATCGAGCACAGAGCGCGCACCCCCAACATGCCCTGCAGGGCTCTACAGGACAGAGTGAAAGACATATACGCCAGAAATCGGCAGGCGTCAAACCTCGCCCTGCTCGTAATTTGGGCTTCCCCTCTTCGTTGATGATCCTGCACCTGAACAAAGATGAGTAAGGCCAGAATCAGTCAGATGTGTACATGATCAAAATCCGTACACTTACATCCTGCTAATAACTGTTTCGATAATACGATGGAAACAAGTATTTTCGGAAATACAGAAAAAGAAAATCCCGGTTACTAAAGTAAAATCATCATTTTTTTTAAAGAAAAAGATAACAAACTCAAAAATTCTGAACATAATACGCCATAGCCATTAATATATGAATGACAGCAGCAATGGCGCCCTTACAGTACAAATTTGACATCTACATCTACGTGATTACTCTGCTATTCAAAATATATTGCCTGGCAGAGGGTTCAACGAACCACCTTCATGCTGTCTCTCTACCGTTCCACTCTCAAACGGCAAGGGAGAAAAACGAGCACTTATATTTTTGGGTGCGAGCCCTGATATCTCTTCTTTTATCGTGATGATAATTTCTCCCTACGTAGGTGGGTGCCAACAGAAAGTTTTCGCAATCGGAGGAAAATCGAAGTTTGGCTGATTTCTTTTAGTACCGGTACTCATGCGAATAACTTCACACTTTTCTTTATTCAGGGTCAGTTGCCACTTTTCGCACCATACAGATATGTTATCTAAACCATTTTGGAATTCGTTTTGATCATCAGATGACTTCACAAGACGATAAATGACAGCATCATCTGCTAACAATCAAAGACGGCAGCTCAGATTGTCTGCTATGTCGGTAATATAGATCTGTAACAATAGAGGGCCTACAACATTTCCTTGGGGGACGCCGGATATTACCTCTGTTTTACTCGATGACTTTCCGTCTATTAATGCGAACTGTGACCTTTCTGACAGCAGGAAATCACGAATCCAGTCGCACAACTGAGGCGATATTCCGTAATCACGCAGTTTGGTTAGAAGACGCTTGTGAGGAACGGTGTCGAAAGCCTTCTGGAAATTTAAAAATACGGAATCAATTTGACATCCTCTGTCGATAGTACTTATGACTGCAGGAGTATAAAGACCTAGTTGTGTTTCACAAGAACGATATTTCCTGAATCCGTGCTGACTGTGAGTCAATAAATCGTTTTCTTCGAGGTAATTTATAATTTTGGAATACAATATATGATCTAAAACCCTACTGCATATCGACGTTACTGATAGAGGCCTGTAATTCAACGGATTGCTCCTACTTCCCTTTTTGGGTATTGGTGTGACTTGAGCAATTTTTCAGTCTTTAGGTACGGATCTTTCTGTAAGCGAGTGGTTGTATATAATTGCTAAATATTGAGGTATTTTATCAGCATAATCTGAGAGGAATCTTACTGGTATAGAATCTGGACTGGAGGCCTTGCCTTTATTAAGTGATTTAAGCTGCTTCCTTACACCGAGGATATTTACTTCCATGTTTCTCATCTTGGAAGTTGTTCTTGATTGGAATTCAGGAATATTTACTTCGTCTTATTTGGTGAAAGAGTTTCGGAAAACCGTGTTTATTAACTCTGCTTTAGTGGCAGTGTCATCAGTGGCTTCACCGTTTTTATCGAACAGTGAAAGTATTGATTGCGTCTTGCCACTAGGGTGCTTTGTGCATGACCAGAATATCTTTGGGTTTGCTGCCAGATTTCGAGACAGAATTTCGTTGTGGACATTATTAAAAGCATCTCCCATTGAAGTATGCGCTATATTTCGAACTTCTGTTAAACTTTGCCTATATTGGGGATCAATGTTCAGAAAGTATTAACGTTTCATGTGCACTTATCTCATTCATCCATTTGTGGTGATATAATCTGATATTCACAACATAAATTATTTAAGAAAGTGTACAAAATTGTAAAATTTTAGTCTAATATTTCGTTTCAGTCACACTCAGCAACCCTTAAGTCACAGTAGGTAACACATGGAAAGGAAAGTCACACATTAACACATTTAGAAAATATTCATTAAAGCTTACGTCACCGAAAATTTACAGATTCGTTCTCATTAGTTGTATAATGTTTGATAGAATTTTGGAAGGCATTAGTCTGTTACCTCCAAGGTGCACGTATCAAGTGTAACTACTAGTTAAATTCGATGTAACATTGAAACGTTCCCTTAGAAAAGTTATACATGACTGTGCTTAAACTGACTCTCAATATTTTTAGAGCAACGGAATCTGACTTTCATTAATCCCTACAAAAGAATAGCCCTGACTAACAAATCACTTACCTCACAACAATCTTCGTTACTCAAGCTACTGCAATAAAGCGAGCGCCAATACTGCCAGCTAAATAAAAGATTCAAACTACTGAAGGCACTAACTACTGATAGGCATAGTTAGCAAATGAAAATTTACTTTAATAGTGTTCAAAAGTCATAATATATATATATATCAGTGCATGATATCCAATATTACAAATTTACTCTTTCTGATGGACACACGTCCAGATCGTCAGCTCTCAAAATTCCGCCATCTCTCTCCCCACATCCACCACTGCTGGCGGCTCACCTCCAACTGCGCAACGCTACGCGCTGTTAACAGCCAACTGCCCAACACTACAATGGCAGACAACAATGCAAACCAGCCACAGACTGCACACAGCGCAGCCAGAGATTTTCGTACAGAGCGCTACGTGGCGTTACCAATAAGAAAACCTAAACAGCCTACTTACAACATGTTTGAAGGGAACAACAAAGTAAAATATCAGAAAACTCAGTTTGCTAACAAAGGGAAAAAAGCAGGCACATTCTATGATGACATCCTCTACGCTGAGCAGATTAAGGTTTGGGGAGACAGCATTGTTTAGGGGGCCTTGCACATGGAACACTTCGTAACTGTGACGCACTGCGCCCTCTCCCTCCCCAAACGGCGCTGCGATAGGCCGTTGCGTTACTGTTAACTGCAACGACTGTATGAAGAGCCTTTGGGCAGATCGCCACCTGCCCCGTCCACCTGATCATGACGTAGGTCACCGGCCGTGCAGGCTGACAGCGTCAGGCGCCCTTCCACCGGATGCCTTCCGTCACTGCCGTGGCTTCTGGCCACAGCCTGTTCTGCTTCACTTCGCCCGGCCATTCCGCTGCGCTGGTTACCTGTAGCTCTCCCCTCTCGTCACCTCGCAACATGGAACAGGAGCAACAAACCGTTGCAACCAGCATGCGGCATCGTTTCATCTTTTATAGCTCGAGGTAGAGAACATATAGGTACAAGAGATACTAATGAGGTTTTATTTCACTTCCTTCATGACTCTTCTTTTAGGGCTTCGTATTATTCGACGAGAATTCTTTAAAAGTATTGGAACTGTTACATTAGCCTTTTTTCTTCCTCGTGGCCCAAACTAGTGATATTATTTATTTCACAACTTATCCCATCTGAGGAAATTTACGCTTACTTTTATGTCTCTTCGTATGGCTGAATCCCATCGCCTTAGGTAGTCCTCATTACTTTCACACGCAGGTTTCCTCCGAGAGACACCGAGTGCTTCTTCTACAGTGTCATCCTCTATAAAACTTATTTGCCGTTTATCTTTCCATTTCACACACATTCACCTAATTTCTTGTCCTTTCTCCATATTATTTCTTTATAACTATTCTTAAAATCACTGTTATACAACCATCATTTATTCATATAGATGCAACACAATGATTCGAAATGCGGTACATTTTGCACTTTGCGACTACAAAAACGTCAACTTGCCACATAAAGTATTTTGTAGTTAATTCCCTGTGTCCCTGTGATGTGTCTGTGACACAACACGCATTGCGTCCGACAAGTCTGGGCATTTAAATAGTGTCTCGCATACTTTCACAGACACGTTTCTTTTTAAATCCATTAAACGGTATTTTTCAATTTCTTTCTACCAAACTCCGTCCTAAACAAGATTTGCTATTGCACAGAGCTTACTTCCAGATTTGGTTATAACTCTACAGCCACCTGCCACTTTAGCCTTTACTACATAATAGTCATCGATTTAATCTTCCTGTGTGTTATTTAACCTTTCGCTCTTGCAACCCAAGTTATTTTCATGTCAGTAGTTGCTTGTGGCCTATTGACTTCGGATCTCCAAACTCTTATTGGTTAATTTTGTCCACTTGTTCACGGTTGATGTGCTTCGTATTCTTCTTCGCTGAGAACACTCCCTTCTCTTCTGTCGGCTGCCTTTGCCCTGCTACATCCAAAATGATACCCATAGTATTTACTATTCCATTTTACTTTCCTTCAGATTCTTTTCTTCTTTCAATGAGTATCGAAGACCTTGCTTTGTGTATCCCACTGTCTTCTTATGCAGTTTTGCTGCATGAACGTTAGATTCGCCTGTTCCATTGCTTCTTCATTCTTGCTTATTGAGTGGCTGCTTATTTCACATTAGATAGTGCACATAAAACCTTTCTTATGCCACTGTCATTCCCACTGTAATAGCTGTCTTTCGCATCTGCTGGTATTCAGAGGACCATTCTTCGTTCGTCAACCTGTACGTCTAGAAATTGGTTTCAGTAGATTTTCCTAGCCAATAACACGACCTCTTTCGATTTGAAGTTTTAGCTGCGTGCCTACTGGCACTTGTCCCATCACAGCTTCTACTATTTCTTCCTTTAATCATCAACAGAGTAATGAAATGATGATAATAGGTTTCTCTAATACTAAAACAGTTTAAATAATAACTGAATTATGCTCTCCTTTAAGCGCAAGCAAAATGTCCGTACATATCCTACCAGCTATTCACACCACAGTCACAGTTGCACGTGTTTCACAGCTTCTTCTTACACAACTGTGAAACATAGAAAGATCTAGAATGTACAAAGATCTTTATCTTTAGTCTGACGATGAAATCTTGAAACGCGTAACGCTTAATACAGAATTGTGCGATCTGCCTCTACTATGGAAGTATTTCTACATCAAGGAATGGAGTTTCTTCTTAGTTAATCACTGCTGCTCAGTTCGACACTGCCGCCCCTACTAAACATTATTTCCTCAGACACGTAATTCGTTCCAGTCTTAATGCAATACACCCCCGTTCTATATCGCGCGCAGGACGAGCAACCACGATATCTTCCCATCGGGTCACACTGACACATTTGCACTCCAAAAATCGGCATACGACCGCTCGTAATACGGATATCCTCGCTTCATCGATACTATCACTTGATACACCGGAGCGGAGATGAGTAAGGGCTGATTCGGTGTGTTATGTGAGGATCCATATTACCAAATGGACTAAGGAAAACGTAGTATGCGAGTAATTTCGAGAAACAAATATGTCTCATATTCCGTAGAAAGTAGAAGAACGTGTGACTTTTTCTGTCGTAGGCACTTAACGCAGTTTAAACTTAATGTTGAGGATAAATCAGGGCAAACTACTGAAGTACTAAGGTTGGCGCTTTCGTACATTTCACTTACTAGTATAGAGATTTGAATAGTTGCTGCGCTCGCTGTAGGTGGCTGCAAGTGGTAGACGTGAAGGGGGCGGAGATGTGGCACTCATCCCTGAAAGCTGAGTTATTATTCTTCAGAAACTTATGCCATAGTTCTGCAAGTGAAGTTCCATGATTTCCTTAAACCACACGTTTAGCCAACTGTAGCTCCAATTTACTTTAATTCTCGTGGCATGACACATCAAACTGACCAACTCATTCACATAAATCTAGAAATCTTAGTGTTTAACCAGCTCCTGGACAAATATCTGCGGAAGCCCGTGGCGCTCTTGTATGGGATTTCCAGTATAATCTCGGATGAACGTAATCTGAAGCTGTGCTGTATTTTGTCTGAATATTTCTGATACATACACGTATCAGCAGCTGTCTATTGATGGTTGTTGTAAATGTGACTGGTACATGCTGCACAATAGAACGACCATCCATTAACATGGCCACATACCGGTTGGGTGAAACGGTATATTGTTACCGTGATGTCGGAATGCAGGACATCCCTGCCACTTGCGTTACGCGACATTGTTACCTCGCGTCGTGTTGAGCCACAATGTTGCCCATCTCAAAGCAGCCCACACACTGGAGAGCTTCATTCAGCACATTCTCTGTGAGCCTCCACTATACCGACAAACTATCAGATGCACTGCGACCTCATAATTGTCTGTGGCAACTGCAATTGTTTCAAGCCACTTGGCCGCACAAAGCATTTCAGTTTGTTCACTCTAGCTACTGAATGAAATATTGACGCTATGTGCATGAAATGATTGTCCTGGTGGACTACTTTCCTTCTTTGTTTATTCACCGATGTGTGGAACTAATTAATGGGGCTCGAGAATCGATGAAGCAGCTTTGCGTATTATTAGAAGAGGGGAGAAACGCCCAAGAGGACGTTGTACGGCAGCGAATGAGGATTATTTCAGCAGACATACTCAGACAGGCAAATCAAACGAAAGAGCGAAACTATATATTCCCTTTTCTTAAAATTTGCGTTTATTTCAGTGTACTCCGTTTCCTCTCATTCTTTGCGTATGGAAATAATTTTGAGTATGAATTACATACTGTGCAAATAAAAGCTTCCGATAAAAGATAACAACCGACCCTCGTCGAAATATACTATTGAGATATGTGTTTTTTATTGGTTAATTGTCTACATGAATAGACAACAGCTTCAGAGAACTAAGTTATGCAGTGGCCTGTATTACTGCTAAGGCAATGGGCCTGAGATTCTGAGATGTGATTTAACTAAGACTAAGTCTCCGACTCGGTAGAGTGTGCTCTTTAAGTCCACTTTCAGCATTTTGCAGTAACTTACCATACGCTAATTCAGTCTGTACCTGCCATTTTGCTAATTCGATTGGTGGTCATGGAAGTGCTAATAACAGAGGCTTTCCTATTGTGCATTTACCTACAAATTTATAAGGCGGATGAACCCACACAGATATGTGTGAGCTTATTCGGTATTTTCTCAACTTCAGGCTTTAGCAAAGTACATCCAGTGCGCTTATTGGAACAGTATGTTCTATATAAATGCTCCAGCACTTTTATCAGGCACTTAGCTCTGTTCCTTGCACGTGATATTTTCATATAAGCATGTGATTTATCTGTAATTGTTATTTCTTTAATTGCATGCATAAGAATGTCCTGTCATTATCTTATGACAGGCATTACCGAGTAGTCCAAGTTTTAAACCAATGCGGCTTTAACGCTGTACACACACTGTATGTTAACCATCCTACATTACGCGGAAGTGGAGTAACAACATCCATTGAATTTACGTCCTAAACGAACTTCAGCATGATTCGACATGAATCTGTCTGTTAACTTCCCGCAAGTGGGTTTCTGTTCTTTGCCCCCACCGCAGAATGAGCGCGCTCCATTACTACTACCTTTGGACATGCATGATGCCTTTCAGCTTTCAGACAATTGCTTTTCCGACGTCTCTATTTCCCTATGATCTTTTACATGATTAGTGATCACTGTCATCAGTCCATCTGGAGATATTTGCGCGGTCAGTTTGATCCGCGATCTTTTGTCGGATAACAATACTATTTTTACCCACCCCCCCACAAGACCCGCCAGCGCCCACGCCTGCCCCCCCCCCCCCACCACCACCACAAAGTAGCAGTCTGCTGCTAAATGAAGAAATCCTGTTTCACTTGTAATTACTCTCCATACATTCACGAATATTATCTTCTAACCAGGATACATATCCGCAATCGATGTACTTACGCAAGTTAACTCAGATTTTGTCTCTGAACTGAGATTGTCTGTTCTCCGAATCATTTCTTCATTTGAGGCCCTTAAACTGGCTATATTCTGATATATCTCTATATTAGAAGTTTTTAAACTGGTTGTCCTAAATGAGCACCTTCCGATTTCTGGTTTATTTCCACATTTTAAGTCTTGAAACTAATTTTTGTTCACTACTTTTTTCCATGGTGGCTATAGCTTTATATTCAGTACGCTGTCGTCCGCAGTGATTATTATGAACTTAAAACTCGGATCTATTTTCTACATGGGGTTGTTATAATAAGGTATCAGTCACACTGACAAACTTAAGTATGTTTTCTTGACGGGACAGTACACTTGTATTTTCTGCCAACGTGAATTACGACCACCGAATAAGTTTCTATTGACGGTGAGCTGGCTCATGGTGTATACACAACCCACAAGTAGCTGCTGTAGAACTATAGAGGCCGTAAGTTGCCCCAAGCTACGATAAAGTTACTTTGAAAACATCACGAAAATTTTGTGAAGTAACTATGGCGATTAGAGTTTTCAAACAAAAAAAACGGGCAGACACGTCAGCTCTGTTACCACTGTAAGTTCGAGAATGACAAAAGCCATAAGAAAATTTTTGACGGATTATATAGGAGCACTAACTGCACGGAAGCGGGTCAGTGGACAGAAGTTAATTGCGTGGGTTAAACTGATGCTCAAATTAATGATGTTGTAGAAGTTAGGACAAAAATGGGTGTTACTGATATCCAGTCTCTAGTGGCAATTCACATCCGAATAAGTTGTAGTGCCGGACGAGGTAAGTATGTGCTGTACTGAAGTAAACAAATTCAAATTCAAATGTGTGTGAAATCATATGGGACTTAACTGCGAAGGTCATCAGTCCCTAAGCTCACACACTACTTAACCTAAATTATCCTAAGGACAAACACACACACCCATGCCCGAGGGAGGACTCGAACCTCCGCCGGGACCAGCCGCACAGTCCATGACTGCAACGTCTTAGACCGCTGAAGTAAACGAGAGGGTAAACAGGAACATACGTAATACTGATACCCCATTGGTTGACGACTAGTGTTTTGTAGATGCAGTGGAGCACAGACGAGATTTACACTGAAGTATATATAAGAATGATATCTGTCGTGTAGAGTGTAATTCTGCTATAGATACTTCGAAGGAGACACAAGATAGGTTCAAATGGCTCTTGCACTATGGGACTTAACATCTGTGGTTAGTCCCCTAGATTTAGAACTACTTAAACCTACCTAACCTAAGGACATCACACACATCGATGCCCGAGGCAGGATTCGAACCTGCGACCGCAGCAACAGCGCAATTCCGGACTGACGCGCCTAGAACAGCTCGGCAACAGTGGCTGGCGATGCACAAGAAGCTAGTACTGATTTTAGCTAAAATCTTGGATAATGAAGTAGTGGAGATGCCTCTATTTCAGCAGAATGCAGAGTCGTCGCCGTCTACCGTGATACCGCCTCCCCAGATGCAGAGGAAGAAAGAGAAACAAAAGGAAAAGTGCTTGTAACGCTAATGTCCGGGCAGACAAGGGTAAATCCCTCCAGTAATTTGTACCTGAGAATCAGGAATGTTGATATATCCAGTGTGATAGTTACTGCAGACCAAATAAAATGACGTGTGGAAATAGAGCTTTCGTAGAGCACAGTGGAATAAGGGGTACATAGTTTCAGCAGAGGCAGAGTGCTGTCAAGGCACAATGTCGCAAGGTTCTCCGTCGTGAGAGACGGACCTACTGCACGCAGTTCACACAGTAAAGTGCCGCAGGACACAGGGAAATCACTTTGGATGGCCAAAGACACAGGGAAGCATAGGACTTCGAGATGGATCCAGTCTCTAAGTGCAATGAAAGCAACTAGAATAAATGGAACTGTCAACAAATGTAGTGCACTATGTGTGGTAGTAACATATTTAAACATATTTTTAAAAATCACTTTCACCTCTAAATCGTCTTGAAAATTACGTTCAAGGTCACGGCCATTAGTACCACTGCTTTACCCTCTTTGCCACATGCAACTTTTATCTAATATACTTTACTTTAACTCACCTCTATCCTCATGCGTGTGTGTGTGTGTGTGTGTGTGTGTGTGTGTGTGTGTGTGTGTATGTGTGCGCGCGCGCGCGCGCGCACGATTTCCCTTTCCACTGTATCTCCGAGTTTAAGCATTCAGTTGGTAAGCGCGCCGCTAAGTTCCATTTTATTGTTCACAATCCTCTTCCGCAGTCCGCCCGCTAAGAGCAGCTTTGCATGAACAATGGAATACTGCTTAGGCGCTGAAGGATACCACGCACTTCTTATGTGAGAAGCTTTTATAGCCGCTACACGCCTTGAAATCCGTTCTCACTCTGTTCTCATGTATTATTCACTGTGTTTCATTTATCCACCTGAAAACTTCGCAAGTTATCGTAATGGACGTATTTGTTCTATCCGGTACGGAAAATAATGTAGTAGCTAAACTGACATATAAAACACCATATGATGTACATCGAAATAATCAGCAACCAGGTGCATAAAGGAAATAATATTTACGTAACTGGTTAAGGAAATATATTTTTTTATGCAACTGCTTGCTTATTCTTTCGATATACACTGTTTTTTAAAGTCTGAGACAGCTAAATAACTCGAAAATACCCGTAATACATGTGCAGTGTTAATTTTGTATTTTCAAATGCGAACCCTCCACTTTTAATGGATGCTCGGATTTCACTAAAAAAATTTATACAGTTTACTCACATTATTTTTAAAATTTTCTGCTGGGATTCGTTTCCTGTAGAGGCTGCAGTTTTCGAGTTTTTCAAGAACTTACAAAAATGACCTTAAACTCACCCCCCCCCCCCCCCCCACACTGATCCCTCACCAATCAGGATTGCTGAATACACGAACCCTTCCAGATATTCAACCTTCGTTGGTCTCTACACATTTAACTGTTACGCCACCAGCATAGTCGGCTGTTTCGCTAACAATATTAATTTGAACGTGTCCATGTGGGTAATGGAAGAATGATAAGTTTTGGAAACTTTCCACTGAAACCAATCACGTTGAGAATTCTGTCCTACTTTAACCCATGCAAACACAGTAGTTTTATGGTGAGAAGGCCTGACGAATACAACCACGTAATTGATTATTTTATGCTCTTGGAATACACAAATCTGTTCGGTTAACATTACTCAAAAGTCAGTTTTACAATTCGTATGTGCTGGACTAAGCCGTTAGCATAATAAAGCCAGTCATTGGAGGCCATGTTGGAAATAACTCACGAAGCCGCAAATTTCTGTACAGTGGTACAAGAGAGTGTCATAAAATAAAATAAATGTCGTGTTACTAGGGCCTCCCGTCAGGTAGACGGTTCGCCAGGTGCAACTCTTTCAATTTGATGCCCCTTCGGCGACTTGCGCGTCAATGGGGATGAAATAATTATGATTAGGACAACACAACACGCAGTCCCTGAGCGGAGAAAATCTCCGACCCAGCCGGGAATCGAACCCGGGCTCTTAGGATTGACAATCTGTCGCGCTGACCACTCAGCTACCGGGGGCGGACAGAGAGTGCCATGAACAATATATTAGAAATCCTAAGCTTGGGAGGTGAGTGGGAGCAGGGGTGCGTTTGCAGGTGACTGTTGTAAGTTCTACTTGGGTATCTCGAAAACTACAGCCTCTGTCGCAAACGTGTTCTAGTACAGAATTTAACTGTATTAAATTTCCTATGTAAATGTTGTGTTATTTTCTCTTTAGGATCCGCGCAGGATAGCCAAGAGGTGGTGGCGAACGATATTATGACGTATATTTGGTCCACATACACAATAGAAACGGATGTTTTCTGTTTCCTTTCTACATTATTGAAATAGACTGAGCCACAAAAACGGGTGGCCACAAACAGCTAGATGTAAATAAAATTGGGATTACTTTTTATTATTTTGTCTCTCACAAATATGATGCAATACAGAAAATCTTGTTGTACAGTCGTGCTCAAAAGTATCCGCACGACGTGAATTGCATTTCGCCTGAAACCCACATAACGCAGCTGTCTAGCAGGTCCTCCAATCGCTCCTCGATACAGTCGTTTGACTATTGAAAATGGTTCCAACAAGTCACCACTAGAAAACACTGCTGTGTGTCGCAATAACTCAAGATGTAAAGTTATACCACGATACTACAAATATCAGGGAACACCTTATCATATATAAGACTGTCCTTAAGGTTTGTAAGCTCACATTTATTACAATAAATGTCATACCTGAAATGTTACCACTCTCATTATTACGTAAGATAGGTAATGAACGTAGTAAGTTTGCCGTATTCATGATTTCCTCTTCAAAGTTACATACCGTACTTATTATTTAACACAAAACGTCATTAAAAATTTAAATTATTGACGAGCAACTAGTCCAGAGTATGTATGAACTTCGAATGACACGACGTACCGTCTGCATATGGATTCAAACCCAGGTCATGCAAACTAAGCATAGATTTCATGACTGACGGAAACTAACACTCATTCCTGACTACGCATACAGAGAGTGATATATCCCGATTTTAGACAGTTTCAGTTAGCAAATATCAACATTAAATTACATAACGTAAACATATTTAACGGACAGGAATTCCTACCCAGCATCTATTGTCCCTGTTAACGAACTACGAGAGATATTAAATATTGCTTCTTCACAAGTAACTTGCTTGAAATGCCGTGAGGTAAAACTTTGTGTTGGGATTCGAACCCAGAACCTAATCAGATTGTTATCGAAGCACAATCAACTGTGCATATTGGATTTTCTCGGCAGTAGCTAGATGTTTCAACTGAAATGACGGGACGAAACATTAATTTTTTTCTTCCCAGGTCTCCAACCCGACACCTATTGCTGTTATATTCTAGAGAAAACGAACGTCAAATACGGGTTTGTTACACCAGCAGCGACATGTGGACATGTTTGAACTAGAAATAATATGACGATGAGTTCAGTACTGTCTGGGAATCGAACCCCACACATATCGTTGTTGACTACACACAAAGAGGCGTCAGCTACCAAATTTTTCTCCACCAGCATCCTTGATGCAAATAGTTCTGTGTCTCACTGGCAGTCAGAAATGTCAGATATCGTTAGTTTTGACAACGATTGAAAATACATCAATAATCAAAATAATTATCCACCAGCAGATAGGTGTTCTCATCCTAAAGCTTGATAATACATAATGAAAACTTAAGTGCTGGGCCAGGATTCGAACCTATGCAATCGCAATATGTAGAGATGTTGAAGAATCTGCAGTTTTGAACAAACAACAAATTGTAGTCGAGCTGTATTGTCACGAAGGGATCAAATTCCGCGTTAAGGGCGCTCTGAGTTACATTCCTAGTTCAGAACCAATTTTATCGAAATACAGAAGCTCAAATGAAAGATGGAATAAGCGTCCTGTACCCTACATGGAGTTCGTTTCGTCAGTAGAAATAAATAACTAGTATAATAAAGCTTACTGGTGATAGAGTTTCTGCATGCCGCCACACCTAACTTTATTGTGGTTCAACCTAAAGTCTACTTGGTAGAGAAGGAGTATCATGATTAATGTGAATTTCAGACTACAATGGCACTACAACTTCTCCAATTGCGTAGCCAGAAGAGAATAGAATCTGTCTCTCCCTATCGAAAACCATCGGCAGAAGTTGGAATCGAACCCAGACCATAAGTATATCAACCTGTTATCAATCCAACAGACCTCCGAATCCTCTGCTCTTAACGCCGTTGGGCCACACTGGATCAGAATTATGACGCACAGGCTCCGTGTAGTGGTTTACAGCATGTTCAGTACATTCATTTACTTCGTTGACCGAATCGCTATGAAATAGCTGCCTCAGTTACCCAACGCATACATTCGACTCTATTTTGTAATCAGTAATTAAAATCACGTGGCTGCCACCTACACAGAACTACCAACAGTTTAGGATGCAGAAATTTAAATAGGAAGTGTTATTTCCCAATTGAGCTACTCTATTGCGTTTGTTGAAAACGTATTGCAGTGCAAAAGAAAAGCTCTAACTGTGTCTCTCAGAAGTCTAGATCCAGCCCAATGCATTATCTCACAGCACTGTGGAATGCGGAAGTTCTGGAGGAACTGTTATTGACTTCTGGAGGTGCAGTACCTACGTGTCAGCTAATAGCGTAATGGTAAGCATCGCGCACTGTGAATAAGATTACGCGAGTAGGAGTACATTCACTGCTACTTTTTTAAAACGCAATTCTGCTATCTGCTGAAGTTATCGATCTAATGGAACTTTGAACATAATTCCCTTCACTTCTCAACCCAAAATAGACGCTTGTGGAAAAAGGGCTAACTTCAGCAACATTTTGTTCTTTTCAAGTTTAATAGATAGCCAGGTAGCAGATGAATCTCGAAACTTTTGTATTACGTATGGGGAGAGCGCATCGTGCTAAAATACGCCAGATAAGTATTTTCTACATTAGCTGTCGTATGGTAGTGGCATTTTATTCTTCTTGAAACCTTGTTTGACAGCTTTAGCTCAGAAAAAATTTTCTACATGCATGTAATTAAGAAGAAATAATTTGACAAAAGCGTTTAGTTGAGTTGTGCAACAATTTTACGTGTCTTTGCTACCTATATTGCTTTCGAAACTTTATCAGATGAAAATACTTTTTATAAGCTATAGTCATCAGAGACGACGAAAGAAAACTTGCTGCTAATATATTCCGATCAGTGAAGAGTACTTAGAAATAGCATTACCAACTCCTTAAGTGCCTTCAAACAGTTTACTGAGGAGTTGTGGCTGAGAGAATCCATTTATACCCCAACCGCCGTCTTCCGTAAAGGACGATTAGACGACACTCTGTCAGTTCAATTATCTGTTGTAACAAGCTGTTGTTAGAGACCCTCTTAGCTACTTTCAGCATTATCACTGAAATTATTTCTCAGTCCTCCATGCAAAATTTGTAGACGTCAGCTTGGTTTAAATCTCCAAGTGTAGGAGGACGTCAGAAAGCGTTGTGTACTGCACTTCCAGACATATTCGCTGTTACACCACCCAGAATGCTGTTTGGTTATCCACAGCTACGGGTTGTTCTAATTCTTTGTGAAGACAATGTCACCTACTGTTGTGCCCGCATAAGTATTTATTACGTTGATTTTTCTTTTATTCAGGTAACCAATACATTACAGATGTAAAAATATACTGACAGGTTTCACGTGTATTCCCTAACTATCGTATTACAGGATACTCCCAGCGTAAGTGTGCCACATTTTTCTTCCTTTCTCAGGCTCATAAATATTCTTACTGGTCCCAAGTGTTCGATCACATCTTCCTATTCATCATATATTAGAAATTGCGCCCAACGTCATCTAGTAGTTGTTTCTCATATCCCAATCCGCTCCCCTGTGCGGTTCTCACACATTGTAGCGGCCTCTAATACCGTAGAAAAATTCTTTAATGTCTCGACACGTGCGCTGTTGTCCTATTTTATTTGTTATTTCTCCGCAAGTCCTTACAAAAGTTTCCACAAAATTTTATTGTCCTAGGATGACACGTTTTTGATGGGGGCCTTCACAGGTAGCGTAAAGTTAATTATAATCATCGTGTGCCTCTGCCTTGCGTGAAAGTGTGCTCGCTCAGCAATCTCACAAGATCCTCTCTGATCTTACAGACAACCGTTGCGGCCAGCTGCCAACTATCATCTGTCATATTCACTTACTGAGCTGGCAACTTAGTACATGTCAGTGAATGTATCGAATCTTCAAGACAAGGATTTTACGGAGTGCTTACATTTTCAGAATGCCCGAGTACAAAATAATGGACTCGATTATAAGAACAATAAAAAAAGGATATGAAACTTCCTGGCAGATTAAAACTGTGTGCCCGACCGAGACTCGAACTCGGGACCTTTGCCTTTCGCGGGCAAGTGCTCTACCAACTGAAGTACCGAAGCACGACTCACGCCCGGTACTCACAGCTTTACTTCTGCCAGTATCTCGTCTCCTACCTTCCAAACTTTACAGAAGCTCTTCTGCGAACCATGCAGAACTAGCACTCCTGAAAGAAAGGATATAGCGGAGACATGGCTTAGCCACAGCCTGGGGGATGTTTCCAGAATGAGATTTTCACTCTGCAGCGGAGTGTGCGCTGATATGAAACTTCCTGGCAGATTAAAACTGTGTGCCCGACCGAGACTCGAACTCGGGACCTTCGCCTTTCGCGGGCAAGTGCTAGAGCACTTGCCCGCGAAAGGCAAAGGTCCCGAGTTCGAGTCTCGGTCGGGCACACAGTTTTAATCTGCCAGGAAGTTTCATATCAGCGCACACTCCGCTGCAGAGTGAAAATCTCATTCTGGAAATAAAAAAAGGCTCCGTCGAATGAAAATGTTGGGGGAACTGGGACTCGTTAATTGGGTGGTCTCATCAGGGTCGTAGAAATATCCACTAAAATCAATATGAGCTTAGAAAGCATTTAATAATTTACTAACTCTTCTAACTCGCTCTTCACTTTATGCACAGTAACTATGTAAAATTGAAGACGGGGTTCAACGTTATACAAGCGCTGTCTAACATGGTAACAGTAAAAATGGGACACTAAATTACACCACATATCAGTCCCCACATACCAAGTATCCATGAACAGTCCACAGCCACAAAAGAAGATCAAATAAGTGCAGCATCAAGACTATAATTGAGCGTAACATAAAATCTTTCTCTATGTCTGTAGACACTTAAGCCTTACAACTCTGCAATAAATTACACAGTAACCCACCTCTTAACAAAATCGTTTCTGCTTTCAAGAGAAGTTTGGATCTATACTCTTATCTGCTACCATCTGCGAAGGTTCCATCTGCACAATTCTAAGCCTTTTCTTCTTCCGTCCAACAATAAATCGGTATATCTGTCACCCTGTCAACGCTAACCATGTCTTTCTCAGACCTGTCTCCCTTCCAACCAATGTGCCAACCCTACCCTACTGATTTTCGACCTTTGTGTGTTCTGCAACCAGCATTTTGGATGTTATTACATTAAACAAGAAGGTAATGAGAAAGCTCCTTACCAGAATGTTGATATATCAAATTCTTCGGAAGTTTCATATACCCGTTATAATTATTATTATTTGACGTTTAGGGATCAAGCTGTTTAAACCATGTTTTTTTTCTTTCCTTTAAGCATGCACGTTATCATATGCTGTTCTGTCCTCGCTTTAGTACTCGTTTACTAGTTTTCAGTGTTAGATTGTCTTGGAGACCAAGATGCTCTTCGAGTTTATTCTTAAGCGGAAAGCGGAATCGTTCAGTGTTATTCTTTCTCCTTGGAGTCCTATTTTACATCGATCAACCACGTGTCCTCTGTTTTCCTGTTCAACCTTCTAGATCTCACACGGGAAATGTGGCCATAGAAATCAATTTCCCACCTACGAATTGTGCTTGTGATCTTTTCTGCATGGCTAGGAGATCATCTATCCTCTCCTGAATTGACAGTTTCCTTTTGATTGGACATATGATTTTCTTTAAGATCTCTTATTTGTAATTTGTCGATCTGATTTTTCTATTCACAGCGCGGTATTCTGAGGCATATAGGACATTAGGTCGTTTTGCTGTGCAGTTATGTCGCATCTTCGCATTAACTAGCATTGATTTTTATTTATAGACACTTTTGGTTATTCGATATGTCGCTTCCTCTGATTAATGCAAAAGCTTCTTTCCCAGAACTGAATGGCCCTATCATCCAGCTGTGACTGCAACTGATTTTATGTACTATTCTAAAGTACATTCGAAGCAATCTTGTAGTTCATAATTTTCGATAACATTATTGGAAACAGTCTTGTAGTTCATTAAGAGTAGAGAGATAACGTGACCAATAATTATCTTGCCCTGTCTGCCACCTTTGACATGAAGTGGGTGAACTAATGTGGAGGCCCAGTTACATGGAATTTCCTCAGTTTCCAGGTGTTGTGAATTATCTAATTTTGATTATCAGTAGCCTTAAATGCAATGGTCTCAGACATATCTGTAATTATCAAGTCCCGGTGCCTTGTTCCTATTGTTTAGCTAACGTACGCTCTGTTTCGTTTCTTTTCTTGAAAGAGATCACAAATCAGATTGAAAGTTGATTTTGGTGCCTGAAAAATGAGGAGAAAATCGAAATAATTTCCCATAAAAGACTATAACTAATGTTATTAACCATATTTACGAGCGAGACTGATGTACTGCTACTGTACTACGCATACTGTATGTTAAATCATTAAAGATGGATGGTTACGTGTAAGAGAGGGCCTGAAAACCCTCATCTGTCCAGGTCTAATAAATGCATAAATAAATAAAAGATATGTTTGGGTTGAAGAGCTAATTTACTTCATAGAGATATGACCGTTAAGTTGATATTCGTAAAGTATACTGCCTTCCGAAATTTTCCTTACCTCTTGCCGTTTTACGATTCTGAATAGTCTTTTGGTTGTTCTTAAATATGTATGTGCGAGAGTGTTTAATTCCTTGATGGCACCCAGAAAGAATTCTAAGACAGATCGCCGTGTGCTTTGTTCAGTGAGTGCTTGAGCTCCAATCAGTGAGCACTCCAGAAAGATAGCTATGAAATTAGTTCCAAAATCTTTAAAGAAAAGTTATAATGCGAAATGATACCCAGATTTCTCGCACCAGATGTCACGGCAGTGCAATTGATTTGATTTGTGGATGGCTTACAATGGTAACGCCTTCTGCAGTGTCCACTCACCCGAGAACACTGCCTTAACCGAACGGGCCCTGCGAACTGGCTCAGCCATGGCGCCATTGAGTTGTTAGACTATTCTGTCTGGCACCACTGGCTCAGGTGTAGCTTCAGCTATCTCTCTTGCGGCCCCATTGCCAATATACAGGGTGTTACAAAAAGGTACGGCCAAACTTTCAGGAAACATTCCTCACACACAAAGAAAGACAATATGTTATGTGGACATGTGTCCGGAAACGCTTACTTTCCATGTTAGAGCTCATTTTATTACTTTTCTTCACATCACACTAATGATGGAATGGAAACACACAGCAACAGAACGTACCAGCGTGACTTCAAACACTTTGTTACAGGAAATGTTCAAAGTGTCCTCCGTTAGCGAGGATACATGCATCCACCCTCCGTCGCATAGAATCCCTGATGCAGCCCTGGAGAATGGCGTATTGTATCACAGCCGTCCACAATACGAGCACGAAGAGTCTGTACATTTGGTACCGGGGTTGAGTAGAGAAGAGCTTTCAAATGCCCCCATAAATGAAAGTCTAGAGGGTTGAGGTCAGTTGAGCGTCGAGGCCATGGAATTGGTCCGCCTCTACCAATCCATCGATCACCGATTCTGTTGTTGAGAAGCGTACGAACACTTCCATCGTGCATGAACCACATGTTGTGTCGTTCTTGTAAAGGCACATGTTCTAGCAGCTCCATTGAGCGTAGGTGGAAGAACATGGGGCCCAATCAAGACATCACCAACAATGCCCGCCCAATCAGCTGCTGATACTGCCTGCACACGCTGTACATGGTACAGAAACAACTGGTTCTCCCGTAGCACTCTCCATACAGTGATGTGGTCAACGTTACCTTCTACAGCAGCAACTTCTCTGAGGCTGACATGAGGGTTATCGTCAACTGCACGAAGAATTGCCTCGTCCAATGCAGGTGTCCTCGTCGTTCTCAGTCTTCCCCAGTCGCGAGTCATAGGCAGGAATGTTCCGTGCTCCCTATGACGCCCATCAATTGCTTCGAAAGTCTTCCTGTCGGGACACATTCGTTCTGGAAATCTGTCTCGATACAAACGTACCGCGCCACGACTATAGCCCAGTGCTAATCCATACATCAAATGGGCGTCTGCCAACTCCACATTTGTAAATATTGCACTGAATGTAAAACCACGTTCGTGATGAACACTAACCTGTTGATGCTACGTACTGATGTGTTTGATGCTAGTACTGTAAAGCAATGAGTCGCATGTCAACACAAGCACCGAAGTCAACATTATCTTCCTTAAATTGGGCCAACTGGCGGTGAATCGAGGAAGTACAGTACATACTGACGAAACTAAAATGAGCCCTAACATGGAAATTAAGCGTTTCCCGACACATGTCCACATAACATCTTTTCTTTATTTGTGTGTGAGGAATGTTTCCCTGAAGTTTGGCCGTACCTTTTTGTAACACCCTGTATACGAGGAAGAGTTGCCTGTGTGGATTGCGTCCTTCCAAGGTCTTTGCTGGCTGATAGGTATATAAGGGGTGCGCTGGTCCTAGAGAGAAGCACGAAGTTTGCAGATTGCCAGTAACGTCGCGACAAGAGGTGGTTACGAGGTCCGAGCAGCCGAAGCCACGAGCTGCGCAAGGAGGGCCTGCGCAGAGCGAGGATACCCGAGTATTTCACCGGGGTCAGCGTCGACTACAAGCTGCAGGCCGACATCCCGTCGGCTGGTTGGCAACATTCGTGTCGCATAACCGCTCGTGGCTCTGATGCCCTCTTCTTCCTAGCTGTCATCGGCACCACTCAGTAACCGCTGCGACGCCCCGTAGAGCCATGGAACTGCTTCCTGATAATGGGAAATAACATTCTGTAATCCTCGTGGTCATTTGTTTCATTATCTACCTGCCCTCATTATTTTCTGGCTTGTACCCGATCCTCGGTCGGCTCCTTGGTCGTAAATATAGGCAGTAGTATTGTACAGAGACACTAGCTGTTATTTGAAAAAGTGTCTTACTATTACATTGCCTTTCCTTTCTGGTTTGTACCCGATAATTAACGATCTAATGAATCAGTTCTTGGTCATAAATACAGTCGGAACAATTGTGCTAAGGCAAAGGTAGCCATTAAACAAAAGACGGACCTTGTGGTCAGATTTAGCTATTAACCGGTTCAATTCTATGAATGTAATTGCATTTCTCAGTCATTAGTTATAATCTGAACAACCTGTTGTACTAAGCTGTTCGTTTCTGTGTTTGCAAAACCGGGTCATTACTGGTGTATTTTAACTGGATCTTGTGGTTCCGCCGAGTGAGTTCTCTTGTAGTAAGTGTTCACAAGTAATGTTTTAAGACGTTCCTTCAGAGCGGTCTTAATAACTGACAATCAGTTTAACTTGGAAATTATTAACAGCCAACTGTCATCAGGACTTCAGTCAAATTAAATTGTCAGAAGGGACGGGTGGGGATCCAGTCACATCATAGTTGCCGATTGATATTAAGAGGTTGGTCGCTTTGAAGTGAGCCTTATCATTGACACTGTTCGCCAATCTGTTTAACCTTTAAGCACAGGTGCGCATCTTAACGCCGAAACTTTTGACATACAGCTTTCACATTAAAAGTTAAGTCATCTGTTGCGAGTATCTGAATCACTATTGTGCTTATATAGTTTTCATGTGTTCCAGAAGGGAATTTAATAAGACAGACTGTGTCCAGCGCCGTAGGAAACCACCGCTGTTTCACCCATTTTCGACAGACTCTCTCTCTCTCTCTCTCTCTCTCTCTCTCTCTCTCTCTCTCTCTCTCTTAGCGATCTCGGGAAAGCTTTGGTTACTTGCAAGATTGGTGCCCCATCAGTCAATTGCAGGAAGAAATGCGACATTAGCTTCAGTGTATTTCCACGTTGCTCCCATGTTGCTCTTCTGCACCTCACAGGCACCGGCGGGAGATCAAAGTGGCGGTGGGGAAAATTGCTTAAAATTTGCCATAGTAGGCCGTAAAAAGATGTGGAAATTGTTTCAACTTATCTTGTACCATGCCAAATATTTTTTTAAAAGACAAATAATGGAAGAGTTGTTAGCCACTGGGAATTTCAAAAGCATCGGGACACACGTTTATAGTGCGCAATTGATCACCACTTGTCCCGAGAGGCGGACCGACAGTGTAAAAGGAGGTAGAGAGTGTTGTGCTGTCAGTATAGAAACATTAACAGCTGAATGTGTAGGCCAGGAGATCTCAGTGACTTTGAACGTGGAGTAGCCATCGGACGTCACTTCAGTAACAAATCCATTAACGACATTTCTGTTGTAAAATAATCTGTTTGTGATTTCATTGTGAAGTGGAAACGCAAATTGTACAATCACAGCGAAACCGAGACGAACAGACTTAATGTACCGATTGACAGGAAATGACGATTGCGGAGAGTGGTTATAACAGCACGAAATCAGCTAAAGAAATCATTCGCGATTTCAATGGTGCTATCAACAACCAAGTGGCACAATGACTGCGCATACGGAATCGAAAGGAATGCGGTACAACTGTCGATCATCTCCATTGGCTTAGTCAATGCTATGCAATGCTTGATGTGCTATAAAAAGCGACGCTACTGGATAGTGGATGATGAGAAGAGGTGATTTGTAATGTACCGTGTGGCCCCGGTCGGAAAGGTTTGGGTTTGACGGATGTCCGGAGAATGTTATCTGCCATCATGTATTGTGCAACTGTTAGGCACCGAGGATTGGTTGGTTGGTAGATCGATTTGGGAGAGGGGACCAAACAGCGAGGTCATCGGTCCCATCGGATTAGGGAAGGATGGGGAAGGTCGGCAGTGCTTTTTCAAAGGAACCATCCCGGCAATTGCCCGAAGTGATATGGCGAAATCAAGGAAAATCTAAATCAACATGGCCGGACGTGGGTTTGAATCGTCATCCTCCTGAATACGAGTTCAGATAAAACACTATTTGTTTATTGTTCGTCTAAATTTTAGTAATATTTTGCTTCAAAATTTTCGCATGTTGGTACTATATTTTCTGTATATGTAAAGTAAAGCGTACTATAGTGGAGACTGAAGTTCTTTGTATTGTATGTAAGTAGTCTCTGTATAATACTATATTAATTGTTTATTACGTCAAATAATTTTCTGACGACATTTTCTGTTCAAAAATATGTGTGTGCACATTTTGTTCATGCTGATGTAAGTTTGACAAAGTAAGAAATGGCCACGGTAAGGAACAATGTAAGAAGTAGGTGTTATGTAAAAGCCAGTGTGCTTTTGTTTGAAACGAAAGTGGCTCTGAGGAGTGGAAATGGTGGCAAGGGTGAATTGGCGCGCTACCTAGAGCAAGCGCGGGAAGTAACTCACACAGTCTTTAGGGAGCAGTGATTGACGCAACATCCTTGTGGAACAGGAGAAGCCTTGCCTACAAATTGTACAAAAATTGCACAAAAATGAAGACTGCAAACGGCTTACGAAATAGCTGCGAGATATTGGGCTACTATGTGTAAAACTGAATGACTCCAAGACGAAAAATTGAGTCCATACAGCAAGATACTAGCAGGCCGTACTGTGGGTAGATTACCCGTCATAACTGTTCGCCACACCCAACCCTACAGCCACCTGATAAGATTCGTTTTGTATTTTACTTTTATACAGCGTAAATCATTAATTTACACCGTGTTTTACTAATCATAGAATTTTAATAAAACTGGTTCATCCTGATATTTCCCCCCCCCCCCCCCCCCCCGCCCAAATTTTATAGCTTCCTTGAAGTTATCTACTGGGCTTTCTCTCTTTTAAAAACGTAATGGATAAGGGTGTAGTCCAACATAGTTTAAGTTAAGTGGAGTAATATTTTTATTTGAAGAACCAAATTAAATAGTAGCAAGGGAGTAGGCAAAATTCATACTTCTTATTTTCCCATACTCCACTGTTACATTGCCTGAGTAGGCTGGCGACCATTAGTGCACGTTTTAAACCACTAAGTGAACTTGTAACTGAGTTGTCCTAGCTTGAGTATAATATTATTCATACTGCATTTCCATCTACCCATTGGGCGCTGGGTAAGATCTCAGGAAAAGAAGTGAATAGTTTCAATTACTTATCCATTAGACACAACACACTGTCAAATCCTGTACAAAGGGTAGCTATATTGATTAGCTTCTCAAATAAAGAGGACTATCATCCCATAGTGTCCTTTTTTGGAAACTAAACTAAATTTTGGTAAGAGGCTTATACGTTGCAACATAGAGACAGGGTTTCTGTTATTTACGTATAAGCATACCTAATTACAATAGTAAAAGTAGGGTTGAACAGTGTGATAAGTACCGAGGATCTTGTGAGACGGTATACGGTTGTTTTTCATGTTTCGGGTGCTTTAACCCTATTGTGCTGAAGAAAACGCTTAATACTAAGAATATGAAAATATTTTACAGCACTGTGAATTCCTTACAACAGACGAACAGATCGGAGACTATGACTGTTTGCATGAGAATGACACAGCACTCTGTCAGAAAGAAACATCTGTGAGGCACTGGTTGGGGAACAATAACAGTACTGAAATATGCCTGCTCAGAGTCCCGACTGTAACCACATGAAATACCTTTGGGGTGAGTTGGAACGTTAGGCGTGGAAAACCATTACTCTCCCTTATATCCGATCATCAGGATGTGTGGGATGTCATCCTCCACAAACTTTTATGCACCTCACTAAAACTGGCAAATCCCGCACTTATGTTCCCTAAGAACTGTCAGGATGTATCCCAGCGGATATCACCACAGAGAGTTGTTAGCAGTGATGCACCAATAGAAAGATTACCGAGCCGAGAGCTCGTCCTTCCTCCTTTATTATGAAGGAGAGAATTTCTCTTAATTATTTGCTGCTTCACGCAGTAGCTTAGTTTAATCAGAAAACTGATATGTAGGGAAAACAGGACAGCTGGAGTGCACCCACTCACTCACGCAGTATAGGCCCTCAGTTTTCAAGAAAGTGCAGCTAGCATCGTCGTTGATGAGAAGGAACGTGAAACATATTTTTCAGTCTTTTAGAAACGCAGGCGTTGGCTGGAGCAGGCTTCAGGTGTTTACTGTGGTCATCCCATAAGCAGGCAGAACGTCTGAGCTGACGTTTTGCGGAGACGTAACACGGGCCTCTGTTTTCGCTGACGTTTTCTCTTTGCTTTGGGCGTGTGAGGGTTTGTCTAGCTTCCCCCGCCCTTTCTTCACTCTCTCCCTTTTCTTGGTTCTGTAATTAACATTTAAAAATTTATTAAGGATTTGTTTACAATGGGGCTAGTCTTCAGCAGCCCAAGTATTATGTCGTTCCGCATGACGGTCATACCGTAGTATGCAGAAATAATGGTATTATTCCAGGACACAGGGTGGCCTACTGTACGCCTGGGTGTGTCCTAGAAAAGAAATTGCACTGTAGATTCCTCTCCAACTGTATTCGCCCGGTTGGTAACTTTAAAGAGTCTGCAGGATACTAAACACGCCTTGTCTGCCCTATGCTTCCTCGGCTTCCCCTGGCACGTTGAATAAAGAAAACAGTTTAGAAAGCAGTTTAGTAAATAAATATATGAACGATTCCACGTCCTTGTTCAAGAGCATATCAGTTATAGCGTAGGAGTAGGTTGGAGTGGGGTGCAATCTGGCGGTTGAGCAGGCTTCGGCTTTATTTTCCTAAAATTAATTATGGAACAGAAATATATTCCTATATAACAAACGAAGTAGCAGCCTAACACTCAAATGAAAGAGATGGTTCAATTTTCGTTTCTCAAGCATAGGGTATTAGGTAACGTAGTAAACGCATTATATCTTCAGCACAAGAGTAAAACTATTTGGAATTATCCTTGCCGCAGTAGCACTGAAATTGGGAGGCAATAAGACGAACACTAACATTTCACAGTATTCGACCTCTTTGCGAAAAAATACAGTAATCATCAAATAAAAAGTAGCCCCCAACATCAGATAAACGATCACAGCCCTCTGACTTTATAATTGGGTATTAATATATTTGCAGTAAAAGCAAATACTACCTCTGCTAATCACTCTCTCCACTGTATGTAGGCTGTTAAGGTTTTATGTTGGTAACGACACGTAGTGCTGTGTAGGAAAATCGCTGACTGCGCTGTGTGCAGTCCGTGGCTCGTTGGACTCATTGTTGGAATATTCGCTTGTATAATGTTGGGCAGTTGGATGTGAACCGCTTGCAGTGGTGGATGTGGGAAGAGAGATGCCAGAGTTTTGAGCGGACGATCTGGATGTATGTCCATCAGAAGAAGGAGATTTGTTTAATTGGATGTCACTCTGGCATCTCTCTTCCCACATCCATGACTTTTGAAAGCTATTAAGGTTAATGCATTGTTTGTTCTGTATCAAAATTTTTCATTTGCTAACTATGCCTATCAGTAGTTAGTGCCTTCAGTAGTTAGAATCTTTTATTTACCTGGCAGTATTGGCGCTCGCTGTATGGCAGTAGTTCGAGTAACGAAGACTTTTGTGAGGTAAGTGATTCATGAAAGGTATATGTTATTGTTAGTCAGGGCCATTCTTTTGTAAGGATTACTGAGAGTCAGATTGGGTTGCGCTAAAAAAATTTGTGTGTCAGTTTAGTGATGATCAGAATAAGTAAAGGAGATATCTCTGATTACGTTTAGTTTTGCTCAGCTGTTTGAAAATTAGATAACGTAGAATATTACCTACACAGCCATTCTTAATTTTTCAAAGGGGACGTTTCACCACGAGCTACTCACTACTAGGAACACTACAAACAAACTACAACACTACCTATACAAAATCAGCAAATACTTTTCTCAGAACAGTTACAAACAAGCAAGCTCATACCGTATTGATTGCAAACAAGCTTCACACAGCTCTCGTTTAGAGACAACAAACAGCGGCCCAGCGTCCTGGAAAACGCATTAAACACAAGACATAACACTCGCTCAGGATCCTTTAATGAGGAATATGGCTGTCAAAATCTTAACACTCTATACACGCTTACGTACTTACGCTTCAAACTGTACAGAGGTCTGTCTGTCAACAAAGCACACTCTTAGTGCTCTTCTCGTAATGTGGAGGACCCTGCCAGAGTATCTCCTGGAGTCGCCGTCCTCTCGTCTGGAAAAGACACCAACCGCCCTGCTGGCCCGTTGTGTCCGCACTCTGCAGTCTGGCCTCGTGTCAACCGTTAGTGGATTCAAAGATCCTACTCCTCGGCACACTACGTTTGCAGTAGATTTCGTACTCGTTGGCTGTCCACAGACTGACTTCCCGTTCCGCCCTCGCAGCTCACACTGCGGCCGCTGCGACATCTTTGGCCTCCTGCGACACTTCGGACGAAACAGGCCAACGCTCCAACGCAGGCCCGGCGTCAGCCCTCCACTTGTCAGTTGCACGCATACTGACTCCCAGCAGAGTCTTACCTCAATGTCGCCGCACCTCCCGTTTCACTATCCATACCACCAAGTGCACCCTGCTGCCACCAGTCTCGGCCGCCGCCACGCAGCTCGGCCATGCGCCGAGTGCATCTACATCTACATCCATACTCCGCAAGCCACCTGACGGTGTGTGGCGGAGGGTACCCTGAGTACCTCTATCGGTTCTCCCTTCTATTCCAGTCTCGTATTGTTCGTGGAAAGAAGGATTGTCGGTATGCTTCTGTGTGCGCTCTAATCTCTCTGATTTTATCCTCATGGTCTCTTCGCAAGATATACGTAGGTGGGAGCAATATACTGCTAGACTCTTCGGTGAAGGTATGTTCTCGAAACATTAACAAAAGCCCGTACCGAGCTACTGAGCGTCTCTCCTGCTGAGGGTTCCACTGGAGTTTATCTATCATCTCCGTAACGCTTTCGCGATTAATGAATGATCCTGTAACGAAGCGCGCTGCTCTCCGTTGGATCTTCTCTATCAACCCTATCTGGTACGGATCCCACACTGCTGAGCAGTATTCAAGCAGTGGGCGAACAAGCGTACTGTAACCCACTTCCTTTGTTTTCGGATTGCATTTCCTTAGGATTCTTCCAATGAATCTCAGTCTGGCATCTGCTTTACCGACGATCAACTTTATATGATCATTCCATTTTAAATCACTCCTAATGCGTACTCCCAGATGATTTATGGAATTAACTGCTTCCAGTTGCTGACCTGTTATTTTGTAGCTAAATGATAAGGGATCTATCTTTCTATGTATTCGCAGCACGTTACACTTGTCTACATCGAGACTGAATTGCCATTCCCTGCACCATGCGCCAATTCGTTGCAGGTCCTCCTGCATTTCAGTACAATTTTCCATTGTTACAACCTCTCGATACACCACAGCATCATCTGTAAAAAGCCTCAATGAACTTCCGATGTCATCCACATGTTCATTTATGTATATTGTGAATAGCAACGGTGCTATGCCACTCCCCTGCGGCACACCTGAAATCACTCTTACTTCGGAAGACTTCCCTCCATTGAGAATGACATGCTGCGTTATCTAGGAACTCTTCAGTCCAATTACACAATTGGTCCGATTGTCCACATGCTCTTGCTTTGTTCTTTAAACGACTGTGGGGAACTGTATCTAACGCCTTGCGGAAGTCAAGAAACACGGCATCTACCTGTGAACCCGTGTATGGCCGTCTGAGTTTCGTGGACGAATAGCGCGAGCTGGTTTGTTAATGGCGACTAGTCACAGTCTTCCCGACTGCTCCACGAAGGTCACGGCACTAGCTTGTGGAAGGTGTTTCATTTTTGCGATAGGAGCAGCTGACTGTCTTCCTCATGTTTCGTGTCATTCCAGCATACCTTGGTGCAGGGCTCTAACTGCAGCACAAATGCCTCCGAAACCGCTCTTTACCCACAGACATACCAGAGCAGTACCACCACAGCAATTGGATAGACAGGAAGTACCAGTGTTCCGAATTTCAAATTCATGGCAAACTATTAGCAATTATAACAGGCCTCACATTGAATTTAATCTTCCTGAAGGAAAACATTTTAGAAGTTTTATATAAGAATAGCAGCTCTTGTGTTACAAGGTAATTAGATAAACTTTTTTGGCATATGTTTCTAATATGTTCAGCAATAAATAAATAAAATAAACCTAAGGGAAAAACATCTTTGCTAGAATGTCCATGCCTGTGACATCAGTCTCAATACACAAGACACAGTGCGTGCCTAGTGTCATATGATCATTATCTGGAGTATCTTTACCAATTAAATTGCTTAATGCAGGATAGAAATATCGTGAAGAGTCATTACCCTCTGAAAACATTTCTACTACCCAAACATTCACATTTGATGAATTCGTGATGGTACGTCCCGGAAATGGATACGAAAAACTGTAAAAACAGACGCTACCGTGTGTGAGCAACCTGATTTAACGCTAGCACCTCAATAGGCGAATGTTTTCACAGCCGAGAGAGAGTGTTTTGACAGCTGATGGAGTCACGACGAGCCGCATGTATTTTGTGGCTTTGTCAGTAGGTGGCAGCAGCTTTGACATGCAGTCATTGGCAGACCTAAAACTAAGAGAAATCATGACTGCAGGTCAGCTACCTGGAGACAAAGGCTGAATGGCGGGAAAAACTCATACATTTGAATGGGCTGAGGAGGGTAGCTGTCATGGCTGAAATGACCGACTGAGGGAACTAATTAAAAACTTAACCAGGCGAGTGATGGTGAAGCCAGTCACATGGTCCTAAAGCCAAAAAGTTGACAATTGCGTGAGTAAACACCCACCCACGCTACAAGATTTAGTTTTAAAGTTGTTTGATATTAATTTTTTTGCATGTAAAATAACTCTACGAACAGGCCCGGGAAAACCCAATGGTACCGACCGACCACCGTGTCTTCCTTAGACAATAGGCGTCACTGGATGCTGGTATGAAGGGACATGTGTTCAGCACACGATCCTCCCACGCCATTTTAGGTTTTCATGGCCAGAGCCACTACTCGTCAATCTAGTAGCTCCGCAAATGGCCTCATTAGGGCTGAATTCACACCGCTTGCTAACAGAATTCGGCAGACCTAGACGGTGGCCGATCCAAGTGCTAGCCAAGCCCGACAGTTCTTATCTTTGGTAATCTGGCTCGAACGAATGTTACTAGTGCTGCATGGCCACTGGCTTGCATATAAAATGATATTACGTAATTAACTACCCACCAATGCCTTAAGCTGTTCAAACGAATACAATATCAGTGGGTAGGTCAGAGTCAGCCCTATCTAACTGTTATAACAGATATTTTTGTGAATATTCGGTATTAAAAATTACTGGCCAGAATGTACAGGTTACGCATGAAAAAGTGAATTCTCTCTTAAATAAAACATGTAATACTCAAATGACCAGTATTTAGATGTAATCATATATATATATATATATATATATATATATATATATATATATATATATATATATATATATATATATGCTTTCAGTTACTGTAATTGTTTAATATTTATTACTGACATAAAGACTCAAGATAGCGTCCATATGAACAAAAACAGAATTTGATTGAAAGTCATTAAAGCAACACGAAAATTAAGAGAATTACTGAATAGGTGATGATATTGGCGTCCAAATGAATGTGTAATGTGTGTATATAAAATTAAATTTATGGTTTATGTATGCCTTAGAATGTCGAAAATGCGTGAGCTCGACTCACGGCAGTGCAAAGCTATAAGCAACTCCTGGGGGCTTGGTATTCAGCAAAATCTTCAATTTGGGAGTTGAAAATTCACGCATCAAAAAAAGTTTTGCATCACCCTGGTTCCCAGAAACCCTGAAGGTAGACGTTGACTGGATATTGTATCACAGGCACATTCCGTTTCACTGTTCAGAGATGTCACTGTACTTGCCCAAAGATGTAGACAACAATGCGTGAACAGTGACTATTAGACGGACGGAGTCCGACAGCCGATCAGTTCCAGGCATTCCACCAGAAAGAAGGTACACGCTCATGTTGTCTGTAGTTCAGCCATGCCTAGACGGTCAATACCGCGGTTGGATCGCGTCGGCATTGCTACTTTGAGCCAAGAAGGGCTCTCAACAACTGAAGTGTCCAGGTGACTTGGAATGAACCAAAGCAATGTTAATCGGACATGGAGGAGATACAGAGAGACAGGAACTGTCGATGACATGCCTCGCTCAGGCTGCCCAATGGCTATTACTGTAGTGGATGACCCCTATCTACGGATTATGGCTCGGAGGAACCCTTACAGCAACGCCACCATGTTGAATAATGCTTTTCGTGCAGCCACAGGACGTCGAGTTACGACTCAAACTGTGCGCAGTAGGCTGCATGATGCCTAACTTCACCCCCGACGTCCATGGCGAGGTACATCTTTCCAACCACGACACCATTCAACGTGTTACAGATGGGCCCAACAACTTACCGAATGGACTTCTCAGGATTGGCATCACGTTCTCTTCACCGATGAGTGTCGAATATGCCTTCAACGAGACAATCGTCGTAGACGTGTTTAGAGGCAACCCGTTCAGACTAAGCGCCTTAGACACACTGTCAATTGAACGCAGCAAGGTGGAAGTTCTCCGCTGTTTTGGGGTGGCATTGTCTGTGGCCGACGTACACCGCTGGTGGTCATGGAAGGGGCCGTAACGGCTGTACGATACGTGAATGCCATACTCCGATCGATCGGCAACATATTGCCGAGGCGTTCGTTTTCTGGACGGCTATTCGCGCCCCCATCGTGTACATCTTGTAAATGACTTTGTTCAGGATAACGACATCGCTCGTCTAGAGTGGCCACAGGAAACCTCTATAACTTGCCCGAGATAGCTTAAAAACGGCTTTTTATGGACGACGTGACCCACCAATCACTCTGAAGGATCTACGTCGAATCGCCGTTGAGAAATGGGACAATCTGGACCAACAGTACCTTGATGAAGTTGTAGATTGTATGCCACTACGAATACTGGCATGCATCAGAGCGACCGGGTATTAGAGGTACCGGTGTGTACAGCAGTCTTTATCACCACTTCTGAAGGTCTCGCTTTGTGGTGGTACAACATGCAATGTGTGGTTTCCATGGGCAATAAAAAGGATGGAAATGATGTTTATATTGCTCTCTATTCCAATTCTCTGTACACATTGCGGAACTCTCGGGACCGAGGTGATGCAAAACTTTTTTTGATGTGTGTATTAGATACAGACTACGGACAATGAAGTGTTGTTCAAGAAACTGCAACAACTGTAATTGCTGCATAGTTTTTAACTAAACTAATCTGAATGTGCACAAGGGTCAGAAGAAATGAAAGTTAAAACAGTGTATTCATATTGATGACGTTGCAATGGAAAGTCAAGATGAGATGCGGGAATATTTTTGTTCTGTCTGTCATATGGAAGTTGATGTCTTTTATTTCAGCCAGTCATTTCCAAGGATTCCAAAGCAGTCAGTCAGGGATAACGCTGTACTTACGTATTGCCATGCCATTCAGTGAATTTGTTACCGTATTTTGGAACTGGAATGATTTGCAGAATGGCTTTACAGTTATTGGTAAAAACAAGGAAATTGAATTATGACTGATATAGACGAAACTTTAAGTAGATTCTGCAAATAGATTGAACCGACACCTCACCGTATCAGTACAATGTAGGCTTTGGATAAATTCACACATGTTCAATATGCTCATTCCGATGGGACGAAGAACAAGTTAAACATACGTTAACAATAGATTTGGCCCCATCCGATTATCAGCTGTCTCCTGAACTTGAACACCTACGATTTCTTCACTTTGATAGCGATGGAGCAGTGCAAGTAGAATTGAGGTTATGCCTCATTCAACAAAGTCAAACATTCTTCAGAGGTGCCATAAAGAAACTGATCTTTTGTTTGGAGGAAAGGTGTTACTTGGCAGGGTGACTATGCCGAGGAATTATATATATATATATATATATATGAGGAATAAAGATGGAAACTGATAAGAATGTTCGTTTTATCTGAAAAGCTTTAACAGCTTTCGAATAAATAATTCTGAGACACTGCTTTTCAGAATGTCTCTTAATAACCAAATAATCATGTGGGATAGGAATACTGTTACATGGGAAGGAATAGATCAAATGATTACCAAGAGGGTCTAGGCACTACAGTCTGGAACCGCGCGACCGCAACGGTCGCAGGTTCGAATCCTGCCTTGGGCATGGATATGTGTTATGTCCTTAGGTTGGTTAGGTTTAAGTAGTTCTAAGTTCTAAGGGACTGATGACCTCAGAAGTTAAGTCCCATAGTCCTCAGAGCCATTTGAACCATTTGATTACCAAGATTACCGCCTTGGTAGCGAAAGGCGAAAGACTTACTGATTTCTGCAAAAAAAAAAAAAAATTCAGATGGTAATAGCGGATACTCTCTTCAAGAATCACTAGACGAGGAGTGTACTTGGAAAAGATCCGGAGACACGGGAAGGATCCAGATGGATTACATAATGGTTAGAAAGGGATTGCGAAATCAGTTACTGGTTTATACCACATACCCAGGAGTATATATAGACTCAGGTCACAACTTAGAAGTGATGAAGCGTAAACTGAAGTTGAGAATTGTCCGTAAAACTGAATGTGGAAGGAAGTAGGCTACTGAGGCACTGAAGAACCGTAAGACACTTTTGAAGCTCCTCGAGATGTGAATACTTCGATAAAGAATACCACGGTAGATAGTTCATCTGAAGAAGTCAGGGCATCTCAGAAAAGATGTGATGATGACGATGTTTGGTTTGTGGGGCGCTCAACTGCGCGGTTATCAGCGCCCGAACAAATTAAAATCTTTACTCAGTCCGGTCTCGCCACTTTCATGAATGATGATCAAATGATGAGGACAACACACCCAGTCTCAGGGCGGAGAAAATCCCCAACCCGGTGGGAATCGAACCCGGGATCCCATGATGCAGAAGCAGCAACGCTAGTCAGTAGACCTCTACAAAGAGGAATCGCAGATGTTGAACGGTCAACCATAGTTACAAAGGAGGTAATTCCGGATATATCTTGGATAATAGAATGTATTCTTCAACTGATAACGAGAAAACCAAACAATAATGTTCAGGTAAGGCAGTAATGCAGCAATGCAGCAACATACTCGTAAATCACTTAAGAATGAAATATGTAGGAAGAAATTGAAAACTAAACTACCGTCGGAAGGACTGATTGAGCATACTGAAACGTCAAAACAACTTTCGATCGATTGAAAAGCAAGGGTAGTTACATTAGGAGTGCAATGAGAATCTCATTGCTGAACTCAGAGGAGAGAAAGGTGGAGAGAGTGCATTTAAGATGTTTATGAGAAGTTGTCTGATGACTTGATAGAAGAAGAAACTGGAGTCGGTAGGGGATCCATTTTAGAGACAGAATTTAAAAGAACTCTGGAGGGCTTGAGACAAAATAATGGAGAGGAGAGGCACAACATTCCATCGAATTTTCTAAAATGATTGAGGAAAAGGCAACTGAACGACTACCCAAAACAGTGTGTAGAATCTACGAGATGGCGACGTACCATGAGACTTTCAGAAAAATATAATCCACTCAACTGCGACGACAGCTAGAGCAGTGTGAGAACTGCCAGACAATCAGTTTAACAATTACATGAGTCCAAGCTCCTGTGAAGAATAGTATACAGAAGAATGGAAAAGAAGATCGAGGAACTTTCGGATGACGATCAGTTAGGCATTAGGAAAAGTAAAGGCCTGAGAGAGTCGGATCGGACCTTGCGTTACGTAATGGAAACAAGGCACACTCATTAGCATTGTTGACCTTGGAAAAGTACTGGACAACATTAAATGTTAGAAGTTCCGAGAAAAATAGAAGTACGCTACAGAGAAAGACTGATAATTTACAATATGTACAAGGAGTAAGAGGGAACAATACGATTTAAAGACCGAGAACGAAGTGGCTGGGGTTTGAAAAGGTGTAAGAGAGGGAAGCAAACTTCCGCTCCTACAGTTCAATCTAAACAAACGAAGATGCGCTGAAGGAGGAGTGATGGATATAAAATGAATGTTCAAGAGTGGGATGTCAATGATAACAATCGCCGATGGCATTGCTATGCTCAGTGACAAGAATAATTCCAGGACCTTTTGAATGGAATGAACAGTCTACTCAATACAGAATACAGAATGAGAGCAAACCGGAAAAAGAGAAAAGTACTGAAAAGTGTCAAAGTAGAATGATGTGCGATGTGTTGCTACAGAAGAATGTTGACAATTAGGTTGACTGATCAAGTACGGACTAAGGAGGTTCTCCGCACAATCTACGAAGAAAGAAAGATGTGGGAAACGCCGACAAGAAGAAGGAGCAGGATGATAGGACACATGTTACTAGAGGGAGCTGTAGAGAGTAAAACTTGTAGGGGAAGGCGCAGACTGGAATACAACTGAGGAATAACTGTGGACATAGAGCGCAAATACCACTGTAAGGGAAAGAGCTTTCGCAGGTGAGTTTCTAGTGGCAGTTCGCATCAAACTATACACAAGACTGAAGAGGACAAGGCAAAGTTGTTGAGAGCCCAAATTTTAAATAAATATTGCTCGCAGTGAAATGAGCTCGAAGGGTAAAATATGACAGCACCTATGTTCGAATAAAATACCCGCACCCCATTTTCAACCTGTAAATCTAGTATCGGCTTCCGTTATAGAATGCGAGTCCTGGAACGCCGTAGAGCTCTTAGCACTACAGGTTCTAGCACTGGCAGTTCTCCTTGTCGATATGTGCTGTGCAGGATGCTTGGGCCCCACTGTCACCTCATGAAGCATATAAGCAACAGTCGTCTACAGATCATAATCTCTACGCTCTCCATCAGTATCGAGGACATTGTGATCGTGCTGGGATTTAGTTTCTTCACCGTTTCCGCAATATTTGTCTCTGCACTATACTTCCTCTGTTCGACGATGTCATTGCCTGTGTTTGTTCCAAAGGTTTCTCAATCTTTTAAGTACTGCCTTTCAAACTCTAAGACGTATTCTGCTTTTAGCGACTGCTCTGTTTTGTTGGATGTTTTCTTGTGGGGACGTAACTGCTGTATAATAATGGGAATGGGTTTCCGTATTCACAAGGAGGATACGTAATGTTTGGTGACGTTCATAATGTACAGCACGTTCCTAGTTACAGAGTATAGAAAGCTTGTTCTTTGAGACATGCTCCGGCAGGAAAATTTTTACCAGCCTGAATAAAGAAATGGATCTTCCTTACTGTGTATGTCACTTCTAAAGTCATAGTTCTTACACGTAGACTACTACGAACACATTGTTTCCGAATACTTGATAATTCCAAGCAAGTCAAAATTAAATGTTAAATTATTGGAAGTTCACGAAAATTACGAAGCAATGTACGTGCTGAAATACGAAAATTAACAAACGTTAAAAAACAATACGCCAATGACTTTCTGCTTTGCCTGAAGAGCATACCAATCTCAGGTGACATACATACGTCTCAGTACAATGGAGCAATTCAGGCAATTAAATGCCTTTTCTCGACAATGATATAAAAATTAGAATTCTAGCACAATACCGTCACATTCCCTAAGCCAACCTTAATTTTAAATGACTGCAGAATGTTAGAAACTCTAATTTTCTGATGTGGGAGCCTCGTGCAGTATCTGGAATTTCTTAACATCGGAAATGAATTGCAGTTACAAAATGATTATTGTGAAAGTGTGTACATAAGCATTCATAACGGCAATACTTCTACAATCGTCCTGATATTCGAATTTATTAAGTGCAATACTTGGCAACGGCCTTCCCGCAGTGGATACACCGGTTCCCGTGTGATGACCGAAGTTAAGCGCTGTCGGGCGTGGTCGTCACTTGGATGGGTGACCATCCAGCCCCATGCGCTGTTGCCATTTTTCTGGGTGCACTCAGCCTCGTGATGCCAATTGAGGAGCTACTCGACCGAATAGTAGCGGCTTCGGTCAAGAATACCATCATAACGACTGGAAGAGCGGTGTGCTGACCCCACAACCCTCCTATCAGCACCCTCCATGAGGATGACACGGCGGTCGGACGGTCACGGTAGGCCACTGATGGCCTAAAGACGGAGTGCAATACTTCTTACATTGCACTGTTTATGATGTAATGCAGCTCTTCGGTACGTAGTCGATGAAGATGCTCAGAAACTATCTAGGTCGCGAAAATATATGAAAATTTATTCAAAACAACACCGTAACAGTGGCAAGCACTTCCTCACTTACACGCTTACATATGCATACTCCTCGACACGACGCCCCGGCAAGAGCAACAGGTACTCTGCTACCGGAAAGATGGAGGCTGAAAAACATAACTGAATACTTATTAACTCCACCTGGAGCCAAAGCCTTAGCAGACGAAGCTCACAAAACTACTCATATCGCATGCTTCTAGTTGACATCAGAGCGCTCTATTCAAGCTCCACACATTTCATCTTCTAAGTTTGAGAGTCTTCATTTTGTTGAAATCCCCAGAGACGATTTAGTTGCCGTTAACCAACACGGTAACCTCTAAAATGGTGGGTGGTGACATTACTTCATTGGTGGTGAGTGTTTCAGAGTGCGTCAGCCTCTTGTCGTCGTGGCTTTCGGACAGAACTTATAAGGTACTATGAATATAGGCGGCAACACCTCCCTTAAGCGGGAGGTACTTAGTCCATACTAACTTCAGAGTGTACACATGTCGTCATGTGATATCTCAGCAATGAAATCATTGCTGAAGCCACTGCTTGCTTTGTGTAAGGGGTCTGAAAATTTAATGTACCTGTCTTCTTCGCAATCAGTCTGCGGGTGCTGGTACAACTCAGGAAACAAAATGTTTTAACTCATCCAACAATACGTATTTATTCTGAAACTATGTATTTACAGTCTTATCACGGTTATAATTTTTATGTCTCAAATACCACGTGCCGTACAAGCCGTAGTTGCTTCTGTAAATCAAGTTTACAACTTCAGGGTGAATTCCTCTATCTATCCTGGCAAGGTGGTAGAGAGGCACCTCTGGTACAGTTACGTAAATACACACATTTTCCAATAGTTCCTTCTTCGTACACTACATCTCTGGTCCAACGTAACTCATTTCAGCACAAGAACTGAGAGTAGCTCTAACGCCTTGAATTCAGCTCCACTCATAGTACTTGCAGCTGTTTTCATCAACACATCTTGAACTTCATCATTGTACAGTACTGCGATTTCGTCCTCATTGCGCGACACAATGCCAGTTCAGGGTATTGTCATCTTTTATCCGATATTCTCCTAATAATTGAGAGACAAAACTGATTGCTCCTTCAGTTTAAATTTGACATCGCATGTTCTTTAGCGTACTGCTAAGATCGCACTGCGATGTGACAATAGTCAGGTATTAGCCTCCAAGGAGAAATATTCTCGAATTTTAAGAAGCGAAAAATTTGTCGGTAGTATCCCTTGAGAAGGGAAATTAGATGTTTATGCTCTATAACGGGGAACGACGGAATTGTTCAGTGGGTCCTACGGGTTCCACTGACTCCGCCAGTTCAGTACGTTTGTACTTAACGAGTACTCCTCTTCAACATCCATTCACCTCCCCAGTGTGTATCTCATTTTGAAGCGCAAGCTATCCCGAAACTCTGTAATTTAAACCAAGACCTGCATTTTCCAGCACTCACAGCTTCGCACCGTCGTGCCCGATGGAGCTTGCTAAAGCACTTGGAGTGCCAGAAGACTGACGTATGTGACCAAAATACGGAGCTAGCCATTGACTTTTTTTTTTTGTTTGTGGTTTTAGGGCGCAAAACTTCTATGGTCATTAGCGCCCAGCCCGTGACGTAGAAAACAGGAAAAAAACGAAATTTAAAATCACCAGCAATGGGAACAAAGTCATAAAATTTGAGAAACTAAAGGCAGAAGGAATGCTTAAAAATCCACTATAGAAAGGGGTTGGTTGTCCCCCAGAAAAAAGGCTTCAAATGACTGACGTCATTTCACTGTCACTAATAAACTGTAGAACGCGGTCAGCTGAGCGCGTGTCATCTGCTAAAATCGACGATAGATCAGGTGATAGCTGTAGACGGGAGCGTAACGGATTAAAATAGGGGCATTCAATTAAAAGGTGTCTGACCGTCCACGGCTGAGAGCAGTGGGGACAGAGTGGGGGAGGATCACCGCTTAAAAGATGTCGATGACTAAAAAGACAGTGCCCTATCCGGAGTCTAGCTAAAATTACCTCCTCCCGACGACACGTTCGGGAGGAAGAGGTCCATGCGCAAGGAAGGGCTTTCACTTCCCGCAATTTATTATGGGGAAGTGTTGACCAATGCGCATGCCATAAATGAGCAACTTGGCGACATAAACCGCTCCGTAGATCGGTAAACGGAAGAGACTGAATAGCTGGCCGAGTAAGAGAGACTGCAGCCTTGGCCGCTATATCGGCCGCCTCATTTCCACAGATACCAGCGTGTCCCGGGAGCCAGAGGAACGCCACTGAGACGCCCCCCAGGTGGAGCAAGCGCAGACAGTCCTGAATGCGGTGGACCAGAGGGTGCACAGGGTAAAGAGCTTGGAGACTTAGGAGAGAGCTGAGAGAATCTGAGCAGATTACGTACTGTATCCGCTGATGGCGGCGGATGTAGTGGACAGCCTGGAGAACAGCGTAAAGCTCCGCAGTGTAAACCGAACACTGGTCGGGAAGCCGAAAGTGATTTGGGGTGTCGCCAACAATATAGGCACTCCCTACACCTAACGATGTTTTCGAGCCATCGGTGTAAATAAATGTGGCTTCCGTCATTTGTGCACATAGAGCAGCAAATGCCCGACGGTAAACAAGTGTAGGGGTACCATCCTTGGGAAATTGACATAGGTCTCTGAGCAAGTCGATCCGGGGACGGAGCCAAGGCGGTGCTGTACCCCAAGTTGTCAAGAAGGTTTTAGGAAAGCGGAAGGAAAGAGAATGGAGCAGTTGACGGAAGCGGACTCCCGGGGGTAGTAGGGAGGAGGAGCGGCCTGCATACCCGACATCAAGGGAGGCGTCGAAAAAAAGGTCATGGGCTGGATTAGCAGGCATGGAAGACAGATGGCTAGCATAACGACTCAGAAGGGCTGCCCGCCGATTGGATAGCGGAGGTTCAGCAGTCTCAGCATAAAGGCTTTCCACAGGGCTGGTGTAAAAAGCTCCAGACACTAAACGTAATCCGCGGTGGTGGATAGAGTCGAGACGCCGAAGAATAGACGGCCGAGCAGAGGAGTAGACTATGCTTCCATAATCCAATTTCGAGCGCACTAAGGCGCGATAGAGGCGGAGAAGGACCACTCGGTCCGCTCCCCAAGAGGTGCCATTCAGGACACGGAGGGTGTTAAGGGAACGCAGACAGCGAGCCGTAAGATAGGAAACGTGGGAGGACCAGCACAGTTTTCTGTCAAACGTAAGACCCAAGAATTTAGCGACGTCGGAAAACGGAAGGTTGACAGGACCTAGATGTAAGGAGGGCGGAAGAAACTCCTTACGTCACCAAAAATTAACACAAACGGTCTTACTGGGTGAGAAACGGAAGCCGGTTTCGATGTTCCACGAGTGGAGGCGATCGAGACATCCTTGAAGACGTCTTTCAAGAAGGCTGGTCCGTTGAGAGCTGTAGTAGATCGCAAAATCGTCCACAAAGAGGGAGCCCGAGACATCAGGAAGGAGACAATCCCTAATTGGATTTATGGCGATGGCAAACAGTACAACACTCAGCACGGAGCCCTGGGGTACCCCGTTTTCTTGGGAGAAAGTACGGGATAGAGTAGTGTTCACCCGCACCCTAAATATGCGCTCTGCCATAAATTCGCGAAGAAAAAGGGGTAGCCGGCCTCGAAAGCCCCAAGAGAACAGTGTGCGGAGGATGCCTGTCCTCCAACAGGTATCGTATGCTCTCTCCAGATCAAAAAATATTGCTACCGTTTGGCGTTTCCGGAGGAAATTGTTCATGATATAAGTGGAGAGAGCAACAAGATGGTCAACGGCCGAACGATGTTGTCGGAATCCGCATTGGGCTGGTGTTAAAAGACTGCGGGATTCCAGCCACCAAGCTAAACGGTAATTCACCATACGCTCCAAAACCTTACAGACACTACTCGTGAGAGAAATGGGGCGATAGCTAGAGGGGAGATGTTTGTCCTTTCCAGGTTTCGGAACGGGAACGACAATAGCTTCCCGCCATCGCCTGGGAAAGGTACTGTCGGTCCAAATTCGATTATAAAGGCGAAGGAGGTAGCGCAGGCTATGGGTTGATAAATGCAGCAACATTTGGACATGGATACCATCCGGTCCTGGGGCGGAGGAGCGAGAAGAAGAGAGTGCATGTTGGAGTTCGCGCATGGAGAAAACAGTATTGTAGCTTTCGCGATTTTGAGAGGAGAAAGCAAGATGTCGCACTTCCGCTGCACGTTTCTTCGGGAGAAACGCTGGCGGGTAATTTGAAGAGCTCGAAATCTCAGCAAAGTGCTGACCCAATGAGTTAGATATTGCGACGGGGTCCACTAAGGTATCATGCGCGACAGTGAGCCCAGAGACCGGGGAGAAACTAGGCGCGCCTGAGAACCGTCGAAGCCGACTCCAAACTTCCGAGGAGGGAGTGAAGGTGTTAAATGAGCTAATAAAGAATTGCCAGCTTGCCTTCTTGCTATCGCGGATGACGCGACGGCATCGCGCACGGAGCTGCTTATATCGGATACAGTTGGCCAAAGTTGGATGGTGACGGAAAATGCGAAGAGCACGTCGCCGCTCACGTATTGCGTCCCGGCATGCCTCGTTCCACCAAGGAACTGGGGGGCGCCGGGGCAATTCGGAGGTGCGTGGTATTGAACGTTCCGCAGCTGTGAGAATAACGTCGGTAAAATGTGTGACCTCATCGTCGACGCTGGGAAAGCGACGGTCATCGAATGTCGCTAGAGACGAAAAAAGTGTCCAATCGGCTTGGGCAAACTTCCAGCGTCGCGAGCGCATATATGGCAGTTGAGACTGCAGTCGAAGAACACATGGAAAGTGGTCACTCGAGTGTGTATCATCAAGGGCGAACCATTCGAAGCGCCGAGCTAGCGGAACAGTACCGACCGCAAGGTCCAAATGAGATAAATTTGCCGTGGAGGCAGACAAAAATGTGGGGACCCCAGTGTTGAGGCAGACTAGATCCGCTTGGTGGAAGACGTCTAGCAATAGTGAGCCACGTGGACAAGGATGTGGAGATCCCCAAAGCGGGTGGTGGGCATTGAAGTCCCCAACCAGCAAATAGGGGGGTGGAAGCTGATCAAGAAGATGAAGATCAGCTCGTGCCATTGGTGTAGACGATGGAATGTATACCGTACATAGAGAGAACGTGTATCCAGAAAGGGAAAGACAGACGGCGACAGCTTGGAAGGAACTGTTTAAGGGGATTGGGTGATAATGGAGAGTAGCATGGAGCAGAATCATGAGTCCTCCATGGGCTGGAGTGCCTTCAACAGATGGGAGGTCATATCGGATGGACTGAAAATGAGGGAGAACAAAGCGGTCATGGGGACGCAGCTTTGTTTCCTGAAGACAGAAGATGACCGGCGAGTAGGATCGTAAGAGGATCGACAATTCATCCCGATTGGCGCGAATGCCGCGGATATTCCAGTGGATAATGGACATAGGGTGAACAGAAAATGGAGAAACGTGACCAAGGGTGCTGTCAACTCGACTGCTCAGAGCTTGCGACCGACAGCATGGAATGGCATTCAGTCGAAGGCAGAAGATCTTGATCCATAGGTTGGTCAGGAGCAGCTCCTGCCACCAACGATCGGCCAGTTGACCGGCCACCAGCAGTGCGCCTCGGCGACACAGAAGATGGCCGAGGGCGATTTCCGCCAGGTGGTGCTGTAGTTGGGACACGCCTTGGCGGAGAAGGAGAGGAACTGTGTTTCTTCGTAGCCTTCTTGGAGGTATGATGTTTAGATGAAGGAGGAACCGATGGTGGTGAAGTTGCGGTACGTAAAAACTCTTCACGAGAATGCTCTTTTTTCGAAGACTTGGCGTCTGACTTCTGGGCTCGAGATTTAGCAGAACCCGACGAGGGGTGAGCCATAGAGTGGGCAGGCGAAAGTGGTGAGGTTGAACGGGCGATCTTTGCGCTGGCCGATCTGACGACCGTGGTACTAAATGTGAGATCGCAAGTCTGCGTGGCCGCCTCCTTTGTTGGCCGAGGAGAAGCAAGGACAGTGCTGTGTTTTCCTTTCTGAGGCACAGTGGGCTGTCGACTGGCGAGTAACTTTCGAGCAGCAAAGGTCGACACCTTTTCCTTCACTCTTATTTCCTGGATGAGCTTTTCATCCTTAAGAACGGGGCAATCTCGAGAGGAAGCAGCGTGGTCACCCATACAGTTGATGCAGTGAGGGGATGGAGGTGGACAAGCACCCTCATGGGCATCCTTGCCACACGTAACACATTTGGCCGGATTGGAACAGGACTGGCTGGTGTGATTGAACCGCTGACATCGATAGCAACGCGTAGGGTTTGGGACATAAGGGCGAACGGAAATTATCTCATAGCCTGCTTTGATTTTTAATGGGAGTTGAACTTTGTCAAATGTCAAGAAGACAGTGCGGGTTGGAATGATGTTCGAGTCAACCCTTTTCATAACCCGATGAACAGCGGTGACACCCTGGTCAGACAGGTAGTGCTGAATTTCTTCGTCAGACAATCCATCGAGGGAGCGTGTATAAACGACTCCACGCGAGGAATTTAAGGTACGGTGCGGTTCCACCCGGACAGGGAAGGTGTGGGGCAGAGAAGTACGCAGCAATTTTTGAGCCTGGAGGGCACTGTGTGTTTCTAACAAGGGCACCATTCCGTAATCTGGAACAAGACTTTACAGGACCCGCAATTGCGTCGACACCTTTCTGAATAATGAAAGGGTTGACCGTGGAAAAGTCGTGACCTTCGTCAGACCGAGAAACAACAAGGAACTGTGGCAACGATGGAAGAACCGTCTGTGGCTGAGACTCAGTGAACTTACGTTTGTGAGCAGACATAGTGGAAGGTGAGGAAACCATTGCGGAAGAATCCCCCATGATTACCGGCGTCTCCGATGGCGCGCTCCTCCCTTGTGGGGGCCCTCACCGAGGGCACACCCGCCTTAGGTGATTGTTCACACCTCAGGTCACACCTCCCGACAAACGGACGGAGGGACCAATCGGCATTTTCGGAAGGTATCAGCTCGGGTAATCACCCCTCCCTAGGCCTGGCCGTTACCAGGGGGTACGTACGTGTCCTACCTGTCTACCCGGAGCGGGGAATTACGCGTTACCCCGTCACCGGCTACGCATGGAAGTGCGTGGGTCGGCCTTCAGACACGCACAGGGAGGAAAAAAGAGAAAGGGAAAGGAAAGAAAAGGGGGTCTCAAACGCCGCAGCGGAGAAAAGGGCAAGGAGAAGAGGGAAGGAAAAGAGAAGGACAGAGGAAGGACGAGGACTTGCAAGTGTAAGGGCAAGGAATTTGGAACAGTTTCGAGCGTCCGTCTCCAGACGTAGGCACAAACCATACTCCCAGAGGGGGAGAAAGGGAAGGAAAGAGACAGAGGTGAGGGGGGGGCGAAGATGGGGGACGGGGAGGGATGCGGAAAGGGAAGGGAAGGTATGCAGCCCGGAAAGGAAGGAGGGCCACATTAGCTCGGGGTCCCGTGCTCGCTACGCACGTGTCCACAAAAGAGTTGTGGACCCCCTGGGGGAAGCCATTGACCTGTGGAATAAAGACGACTGCAGCTATAGACAGGTGGGACAGCCATGGATGCAATGAACGCTGGTCACAGGCAGAATTGCTGCTACCTATGATATCAGTGACTTGTTCACAAGGTACGGTATCCAATAGGTTTCGTGGGATTCGGTGACGACATAGATTTCCAAATAATCACAATTATGCATTGTATGTATGTTTAACCGGAGACCTAGAAACGACGGAGAGGCTCCATCCCCGCCGCAGCCGCAGTGGTCCACAGCTCCACGACGACTACCGCAGTCCACTTCACCCCTCCGCCACCCCACACCGAACCCAGGGTTATTGTGCGGTTCGGCCCCCGGTGGACCCCCCCCCCCCCCCAGAGAATATCCTTCACCAGACGAGCGTAACCCCTTTCTTTTCGTGGTAGAGTAATGGTGGTGTACACGTACGTGGAGAACTTGTTTGCGCAGCAATCGCCGACATAGTGTAACTGAGGCGGAATAAGGGGAACCAGCCCGCATTCGACGAGGCAGATGGAAAGCCGCCTAAAAATCATCCACAGACTGGCCGGTTCCGCCGGGCGGATTCGTACAGGGGACCAGGCGCTCCTTCCCGCCAGGTAAGCTGTTCGTTAGACCGCACGGCCATCTGGGCGGGCTTATGCATTGTATAAGAACCGAACATAAGCACACAAAGTTGAAAAGCGATACACAGTGTTGACAAAAGAAAACTGTTTCACCCTTATAAGCATTATACGTTTGACGAAGAATTCAGTACACGCTGGATGAGAGTAACTACCGCAAGATGTGTCACTGACAAAGAAAATAGTTCGATGAATCTTTGTCCTCTGCAGTATACTGCGGAAGGTAACTGAAAAAAAAATACGCAATGAGACGAGCTGAAATAACGCATTGATTCAAAGACAACGTAGCTATCGCGATTCATGACGGTCCCCTTGACATTAAAAATGGCGGGCATGATTCCAATGAGTGTGTCCAATGAGTACAGATGGCAATGAACTGTCTGTAATGTGTCCCCATGTTGACCTCAAGGTTGGTAAGGAGTTCTTCAGTAGGGCGCTCCCATGCTACACCAGCGTGGTTCTGCACTGCTGGAAAGTCGTTTGTGCACGTTAAAATGCTACACTACACCTTGTCACCGAATCCCAAGCGTGCTCGCTGCGATTTAATTCGGGGCAACAGGAAGGCCAAAGATCCTCTCTTTCCGAGAACTTCTGCTCCTCCTGCGCAGTGATACGGTGACCCACTGCCACCCACAAAAAAGAACTCAGCGTCGAATGCACGCCTCAGGAGGCCGAAATGAGGATTTAGTAAAGACATACAATAGCGTTTATTACTGACGTATCGTCTTCAAATCTTTCGAGGTCAGTACGCCCATGCAACATTAAGATTCCCAACATCATAGCACGTAAAACATCAAAACGTTTGTGTTCGATAATGTTCTTGTGTGCTTTTCCTTTTTCCACCTTTCGCTATACAGGGGTACATCCAGCATTGCCCAACATCATCGTTTTGGTGGTCCATGTCCTCCAAACCTTTGATGATGGCACACCTGCCATCGCCACTGTGACACTATAGTGTTCCTTGTGTGCGTCTCCTCAGTGGTGATTTCGGCTCAGGCGACATTTTTCTGGAGGATAGTACGCGACTGCATCGAAATGCGCAGGTCGAGGGCTGGCATTCGGCAGTACGACGGTTAAATCCCGCGTCCGGCCATCCTGATTTACGTTTCCCGTGATTTTCCTAGATCGCTTCAAGCAAATGCCAAGATAGCTGCTTCCTTCCCCATCCTTCACTAAGCCGATGGGACCGATGACCACGCCGTTTGGTCCCCTCCCCCAAATCAAGCAACCAACCAACCAAGTGCAGATGGAGGACCTCTTTGAACGGGAGGATTTTCGGCGACAGGACTCGCCTGAACCACATCGAGCACGTGGAGGGACGTATTGCACCAAGTCAGTTTGTGACGACGTTGGAGAGCAAGCATTCAGACACCCTATTAAGAACCATAGCCAACCTTTTATAATGTCCAGGTATCCAATATAAATCGCAGTCTTTAGTGTAATTATTTTGTTTGAATATGGGATTAATTTCTTTAATCTCTCTGCGTACTCTTAAATTACTTCAAGTACTAGACTGTTCTAGTTCTTCCTACGTATGGTCAAAGTTTCATCGAGCTACGCTACTGGCCATTAAAATTGCTACACCAAGAAGAAATGCAGATGATAAACGGGTATTCATTGGACAAATATATTATACTAGAACTGACATATGATTACATTTCCACGCAATTTGGGTGCATAGATCCTGAGAAATCAGTACCCAGAACAACCTCTGGCCGTAATAACGGCCTTGATACGCCTGGGCATTGAGTCAAACAGCTTTGATGGCGTGTACAGGTACAGCTGCCAATGCAGCTTCAACACGATACCACAGTTCATCAAGAGTAGTGACTGGCATATTGTGACGAGCCAGTTGCTCGGCCAGCATTGACCAGACGTTTTCAATTGGTGATATATCTGGAGAATGTGCTGGCCAGAGCAGCAGTCGAACATTTCCTGTATCCAGAAAAGCCCGTACAGGACCTGCAACACGCGGTCGTGCATTATCCTACTGAAATGTAGGGTTTAGCCGGGATCGAATGAAGGTTAGAGCCACGGGTCGTAACAAATCTGAAATTTAACGTCCACTGCTCAAAGTGCCGTTAATGCGAAGAAGAGGTGAGCGAGACGTCTAACCAATGGCATCACATACCATCACACTGGGTGATAGGCAGTATGGCGATGACGAACACACGCTTCCAGTGTGCATTCACAGCGATGTCACCAAACACGAATGCAACCATCATGATGCTGTAAACAGAACCGGGATTCATCCGAAATAATGACATTTTGACATTCGTGCACCCAGGTTCGTCGTTGAGTTCACCATCGGAGGCGCTCCGGGCTGTGATGCAGCGTCAAGGGTAACCGCAATCATAGTCTCCGAGGTGGTAGTCCATGCTGCTGCAAACGTCGTCGAACTGTTCGTGCAGATGGTTGTTGCCTTGCAAACGTCTCCAACTGTTGGCTTAGGGATCGAGACGTGACTGCACGATCCGTTACAGCCATGCAGGTAAGATGCCTGTCATCTCGACTGCTAGTAATATGAGGCGATTGGGATCCAGCATGGCGTTCCGTATTACCCTCCTGAACCCACCAATTCCATATTCTGCTAACAGTCATTGGATCTCCAAAAACTTGAGCAGCAATGTCTCGATACGATAAACCGCAATCGTCGTAGGCTACAATCCGACCTTTATCAAAGTCGGAAACGTGATGGTACACATTTCTCCTTTTTACACGAGGCATCAACGTTACACGAGGCAACGCCGGTCAATTGCTGTTTGTGTATGAGAAATCGGTTGAAAACTTTCCTCATGTCAGCACATTGCAGGTTTCGCTACCGGCGCCAACCTAGTGTGAATGCTCTGAAAAGTTATTCATTTGCATATCACAACATCATCTTCCTGTCGGTTAAATTTCACGTCTGTAGCACGTCATCTTCATGGTGTAGCAATTTTGATGGCCAGTATTGTATATTGTTTGGCAGTAATACATCATGTGAAAGGTACTTTCGTCCGTAGGCTTTGCACATCAGTGAGTGGTAAACATTGTATCCATGACTGAAGGGTACTGTTAAAATTTATGTATGTTTACGTCCCACATATATAATTTTTACGTACGTATTTATAGCCTGAGTCTCAGAATCGTGGATGTGTAATAATTAGGTGTGCATGTTGATAATAACTGCGTGACTGGCTCTCATCTCCATTATGTTGCACACTAGCTGGTTCCACAGACTTTTCCCTGTCTAAATGTTAAATAAAAATTTTTGTTATCGTTTCCCCTGTTTGAGAAAAACTGTTGGAAATGTGTACAAAACGTCAAAACGAGAAATAAACGTTCTGTTTTAGTGATTGTTGTATCTGTTAACTATTGTGGCTACAAATATTGAGTTTAAGGATGAGTACATTCAGAAGCACGTCAATAGGAAATTTTACATGGGAGATGAATCCTGTCCGCATTACAACTTTGAAATGCTGGAAATGTGTAACGTGCCTCAGAAATCATCGACTTGCAAACAAGGCACTTATGTTCCAAAATTTAAGTCTCAGTTGAAAGGATTTCATTTCGACCGAATTATTTTTTTCCTTTCATTAGATTTGGAATCAGAACGCATCTCAAAATGTTTTATTTACATTATGTTTGCTCCTCGGTGACATTTCACTCTGTAATGGTAAATATGTAATATATTAGTGATAATAATGTGGTCGAATATGTGTCGAATGATGTGTATGTGTGTTATGTGGAAGTGTCGAATGGTGTGAAACATGATTGTGTTGTAATTATCGTGAAAGTGGGCGTGAAATAAAATGCTCCGATGCAGGATTGTTGTACTAAATGAAATAATTTGGAAGCAACTGCTGTGTTTCTAGATTTAAGGTAGGGCAAGTACGGAATTCGTTCCTGTTCTAGAAAGCAATGAGCACGAGGGCTCTTTTGGCGGGACCAATGACGCCTGGTTCGTTATGTCACTTGCACAACATAATCCAGGGGGTTTCACTTCTGTACTTCAGTGCTTTACAGTGTGGGCACACAACTATCGATGATCCTACAGCAACAGATTGGTTAGCACGGTAATCAGTTGTCACGCTTTAATCGAACGTAGCCCATGAGTATTCAACGTAACATTCCTTTGTCTACTTCCACGATTATTCAAATTCAACGTCGCGAGATTAATTTCTAATGACCAGTAATGTCTGATACGACGCATATTATCTTGGTTTGCATTTTTTTTTTCACCTTGCGTACTTGTTGAACGTGTTTGTGAGAACAAATGGCGCCTATTTGACTGTCACTTGCTCAACACAATCTAGGTGTTTCATTTCCGTAATTCAGTGCTTTAAAGAGTGGGTATACAACGATGAATGATCCAATAGCAACGGATTGGTCAGCACTAATCAGTTGTCACGCTGTAAGGGAATGCAGCCCGATGAGTATTCAACGTAAGATTTGACTTCTTACGCAATACTTCAAATTCAACGTCGCACGTTTGGTTTCCGCTGACTGACGATATCTTATTCGATGCATATTATCTCAGTTAGAATTTTTTTCTCTCTCCTTGTGTAAGTGTGAAAGGTGTTTGTGATAACTGATGCGGTTCAATTTCATTTGGCTCTTAACATTGCACTGCAGTTCGATCCGAGCCGGCCGTTGTGACCGAGCGCTTCTTGGCGCTTCAGCCTGGGACCGCGCGACCTCTACGGTCGCAGGTTCGAATCCTGCCTCGGGCTTTTATGTGAGTAATGTCCTTAGGTTAGGTAGGTTTAAGTTGTTCTAAGTTCTAGGGGACTGATGGCCTAAGATGTCAAGTCCCATAGTACTCAGAGCCATTTGAACCATTTGAAGTTCGATCCGATAGAAAATTTGCTTTGTTTGTAGAATGGCGAGTTCTGCCACCTAAACTGCTCCGTCTTAATAGCGACATTGCAATGTATTTAAACTGTGTAGATTTAGTTCAGCTGTGTGGATTGATAACACAGCGTCCATGCGAATAATCGCGGCCCAACTGAAAGTGGACAATTGATTAAGTTCGTTACAGTATAACCGTTTCTTGCATCAAAATTCACAGAATTTTGTAGGTAAATTTGTAAATTTGTTTGAGAAAACACAATCACAATTTCTCTGAAAACTAATAACTGAATCAATTTTTCGTCACTACGTAAGCGACTGGCTTCATTCACAATTTTGCAATCAGCTTCAAACGACATTTGCGTTGGTAATAGAAAAATAAATTGTAACTGGAATAGAAATAAAATACATTTGCTGGACAAATCGCGAAACAACGCAAAAGTAATATCAAATTTAATTTTATTTTAAATTAATCTGTAATTCGTTTTTTCAGATTTTTCCCCAGATCCTCCTACTGTTTCTCAATTGAAAATACTTGATTTATTCTCATCCCCGGAGCATAACGTACAAAAAAAGAAAAAAATGAATCTATCAAATAGGCAGTTCCTATGGTTAGTTATTATCGGGAGTGCATACAAATAATATGATTTTTGCAGTTTGACAAACTTTCCGACTTATGTTTGTAATTCTTCTGATTATCTTCATGCAGACTCTTAGAAGACCATAACCAGCAAACAAAAACAGAAGAAGAATTGTGCACATCCAACGTTCGAACCGATAGTTATGGTCTTAAATTAAGACAAAAGTGCCGTAGAATAGATCACTTTCAGGTTTTCATGCATTATCCATTTTTCCGGGAACATTAACAGTTTTTCTTCACCAATAAACCTTATTCAGACAATCACGAAGATTTAAAAATAAAATTAGTCAAATCGGACAAGCCGTTCTCAACTGACGCGCTTACAAACTAGCTACATTTAATTAATACTCATAGTTAATCTGCGTGTTCTTGTGTCTACTGTACGACTTATTTCTGTCAGTTTGCCATTGAGTAACTGCATACACTCAGACACACAAGTCCCTATAACTTTCCAATGTGTGGTACAAGCTGGAGTAATAGTTATATTTATGACTGAGCTGTGGAAAATAATTTATACTTTGAGAATTGCAGCTACTATAATTCTTGTATAAAGTGAGAGTACGGAAAACTGTTAATAACTAAATTACGAAGAATTAGCCCGAACATATCGTGAGAAAACTTCATAAATTTAATTATCCGAAATGAGTGAGCTTTGTTCGTTAACGATGACAGTGCACAGTTTGTTGAACCGGATAGACGGTAACATTCTTTTCAATCGATTGAAAAAGCCCAGACGTATGTAAACTGGAAACTGCAGTGAGCCTAGCAATACCACTCATTGGTCGGAAACTGGTGTGTGAGTCATTATAAAGCACGTCTGCGATAAACAAACGAGCATGGGCTTTGTAGTATCAGTAATTAATGGGACTAGAGCAGCGAACTATATCAGAGCGTAATCAGCGCCGACGCTGATATTAATACAGACGGGACGCTTAAGCATGTATAAGGCTGATCCGTGCTCGCCAATTTCACTCTCATTTTACCAATATATGCTAAGTACACAACATAATGTGTGTCAGAGTCTGTTATCTCGTCCATTTTATGATTATTAATTCTTCTGCCTGCCTTATAGGTTAACAGTTACTGTGATTCATTTGTTAGAACACTAAATTGCTTTAAATCAAATCAGAATGCTTGATGGTGATTTACGAGTGATCTAAGAAGCCACATTGTGAAATTATGTCTGAGTAAGCATGGTCTATTTTTATTTCTCTGATTATAAATGTGTGTGGATTAATTCGGAATTAACTCAAGACTCTTCTTTCTCATTTTTTGCTAGCAATGTTATGTAGTGTCATCCAGTGTTGCTCTTGTTCGAGTTGTTTTATGAATTCTGTTTAATCTGCTGTGTTTATCCGCTTTTGGTGGAGAGATACGCTATATTGTACTGTATTGAAATGGAAGTTTTCTATTGTTCTCATAAATAATGGAATCGTAGATCTCGACAATGTCTAGTATAAGATTACTCACTGTAGCGATGACTTAAAATTTTAGAACAGGCTCTCACTTTTGATTAAGGAAGGACTAGGCCCAAGTTTGCACATATAACTTATTATAATGTGGTTCCACAGCACATGTTCACATTCCTTGGCACTCAAAAAATACTGTACTATTTACATTCATTACACTCCTTATCCTTTAGCAAACAAATTTTGAAATACCATCACTATCAAATTCTATTTAAACCGTTTCAGTAACACCAAAAATTTAAGCAAAGGCTTTCGAAGTGAACTCTGAAGGAAACTCGCCTCAAAACACGCTAAAGTTTACCTTTCCCTTAAATAAAATATACAAAAACAACGTTAAAAAGACAAGCATAATTGAAAAAAAATTTACCCAATTAATAAAATTATTGAACTTTAAACATTATCTTAGCAAAATTTCGGTAAGCTTAATTACCACACATTTAAGCATAAGCTACTCAGACAATTATAGCTGAATAAGAGTGCTAAATTACAGGAAGAAAATACAATTTAGAATTTTACAGTCCTGCTCTGGACACATGCCCTTCTTGGTCTCCGAAAGGGTCCACACGACCCGCGTACACCTCCGGGCCAAGGTACATAAACATTGAAACCTGAACAAGAAAGCCTTCTGAAACACACAGGAATCTGCTTAATTACGAGTAAAAAGCCTTAACAATTACACATCTCTCTAACTAATGAAAAGAACATTCTGATATACGTATACGAAAACGAAAATGCCTCTTGCTACCAGTTAGCATGTCCCGGCTTGCCGGCCGCGGTGGTCTCGCTGTTCTAGGCGCGCAGTCCGGAACCGCGCGATTGCTACGGTCGCAGGTTCGAATCCTGCCTCGGGCATGGATGTGTGTGATGTCCTTATGTTTGTTAGGTTTAAGTAGTTCTAAGTTCTAGGGGACTGATGACCACTGCTGTTAAGTCCCATAGTGCTCAGAGCCATTTGAACCATTTTGTCCCGCCTTAGTCGAATATTAATTAACGACAAGTCATTAGCAGCACCAGTATCATCATCTGAACTGAGAAAGTTTTTATACGACGAACGAGACTGCGCAATTCTTTAATTTTTGCTATAACCATAGTTGTTGGAATGATGCTCACGAGAAAGATTATCGGTAAGACTGAATCTCCAGCAGATGGAAACGGAGCCCCATAACCAACGTCTGAGGGCCGGGGAGCAGACCAACGTCCGGTGTTAACAGCAAGGCAGTCCAGCTGGCATTCGCCTCTCGCACACTGCTCCAGCCGCAGCGCACGACAGTTTCGCCTCCCGGTCGCTCAGTTCCGTCAGCCTCACTGCTTGCCTCGGACATGCGCTATATGTAGAACTGTAGAATTTTGGAACACATATTGTGTTCGAGTATGATGACTTTTCTGGAGACTAGAAATCTACTCTGTACGAATCAGCATGGATTTCGAAAGAGACGATCGTGTGAAACCCAGCTTGCGCTATTAGTCCACGAGACTCAGAGGGCCATAAACACGGGTTCCCAAGTAGATGCCGTGTTTGACTTGCGCGAGGAGTTCGATACAGTTCGCCACAGTCGTTTAGTGAACAAAGTAAGAGCGTATGGACTATCAGACCAACTGTGTGATTGGATTGAAGAGTTCCTAGATAACAGAACGCAGTATGTCATTCTCAATGGAGAGAAGTCTTCCGAAGAAAGAGTGATTTCAGGTGTGCCGCAGGGGAGTGTCGTAGGACCGTTGCTATTCACAATATACATAAATGTCCTTGTGGATGACATCGGAAGTTCACTGAGGCTTTTTGCGGATGATGCTGTGGTATCTCGAGATGTTTTAACAATGGAAAATTGTACTGAAATGCAGGAGGATCAGCAGCGAATTGGCGCATAGTGCAGGGAATGGCAATTGAATCTCAATGTAGACAAGTGTAATGTGCTGCGAATACATAGAAAGATAGATCCCTTATCATTTAGCTACAATATAGCAGGTCAGCAACTGGAAGCAGTTAATTCCATAAATTATCTGGAAGTACGCATTGGGAGTGATTTAAAATGGAATGATCATATAAAGTTGATCGTCGGTAAAGCAGATGCCAGACAGATTCATTGGAAGAATTCTAAGGAAATGCAATCCGAAAACAAAGGAAGTAGTTAACATTGCACTTGTTCGCCCACTGTATATTACTTCCTCCTACGTATATCTCGCGACGAGACCATGAGGATAAAATAAGAGATTAGAGCCCACACGGAGGCATACCGACAGTCCTTTCCACGAACAATATAAGACTGGAATAGAAGGGAGAACCGACAAAGGTACTCAAGGTACCCTCCGCCACACACCGTCACGTGGCTGTCAGGGTATGGATGTAGATTTAGATATATATCCAGCCATCGCGAGACAAAATCTATACTGGCTAGCTTACATAGTCTTTGAACCAGAGGAGATAGATTCTGTTACCTCGATGTGAACACATCACTTACCTACATAAATTTATTACATACTTTTGTTGCCATCTATAAATAAGTGTATAAAGTTAAAATGATATTACCAAACATCTCGAATGGTACTAGACTGATTTACTTCAAAATTCGTGCCCAATTTACTTCAAATTTCTACATTCGGGTGAAAAAATTAAGAAAATAATTCAAAACTGAATGCCTCACAAACGAAATATATCGTGGTAAACTGACTTGAGAATTACCGCACAATCAGCTTAATATTCCATGCATCCAAGTTGCTGACAAGAATAATATACAAAGGAATGGAAAATAAAATTGAGTATGTGCTAGATGGCGATCAGTTTGAGATTGGGAATATACGGTATGTACAAGAACCGATGGGGAATAATAAGAGTGACCTACCATGAACGAAGCGCTCCGATTAATAAGGTTGTATGACATGGCTGCAGTCTTTCGCCCCTACTGTTCAATCTGTACATCGAAGAAGCAATGATGGAAATAAAAGAAAGGTTTAGGAGTGGAATTAAAATTCGAGGTGAAAGGATATCAATGATACGATTCGCTGATGACATTGCTACCCTGAGTGAAAATGAAGAAGAATTACATGGTATGCTGAAGGGAATGAACAATCTAATGAGTACAGAATATCGACTGAGAATAAATAGAAGACGAAAGTTATAAGTAGCAGAAATGAGAACAACGAGAAAACATCGGGACTGATGGTCACCAAGTAGATGAAGTTAAGGAATTCTGCTAGCTAGGCAGCAAAATAAATAGGACATCAAAAGCAGGCTAGCACTTGGATAGAAAGGCATCCCTGTCCAAGACAAGTCTACTAGTATCTAACATATGCGTTAAATTGAGAAAGAAATTTCTGAGAATATAGGTCTGGAGCTCAGTATTGTATGGTACTGAAACGAACTGTGAGAAAATCGCAAAAGAAGAGAATCGAAGCATTTGAGATGTGGTAGTACGGGATAATGTTGAAAATTAGGCCGACTGATAAGTTAAGGAATGAGCAGGAGAGGAATATGTGGAAAACACTGACAATAAGAAAGGATAGTATGATAGGTCATCTTTTAAGACATCAGGGAATGACTTTCATGGTACTAGAGGGAGCTGCAGAGGCCAGAAACTGTAGAGGAAGACAGAGATTGGAATACATCCACCAAATAATTGAGGACGTAGGTTGCAAGTGCTACTCTGAAATGAAGAGGTTGGCACAGGAGAGGAAATCGTGTCGGTCCGCATCAAACGAGTCAGAAGACTCCCCTCCCCCTCGAAAAAAGACCTTAATTCCCATAGTGAGAATAAATTACAGCAACAGTAACCGTTTTGCAGATGCCACTCGATCACGGGATGAGCATAAGATCGAGAAATTTACAGAAACATGATGGCAAACTTATTTATTAGTTGCCGTGTTACATATGACATACACCCTAGAAGTTATTTCAGTCCATGTTTCACAGTTATTTTTATTATTAAAATATATGGAGCCGTACAAACCCCAAAGAAGTTAGCGGGTATTGTGTCAAACAAATTCACTAAAACACGGGTCGATCAAAAGGTGGAACAGAACGCCCTGACTTCCCGATCTCTGATGTTCACTACCGCTGTGTTCTAGCAATAGTGGACACCAAAAGATCCTGAGGAAGGAAACATGACGAGGCCTAATAATCCAGAAGAATAAATTCAGAACACCAATTTTCCAAAAACACTGAGTTGTCAGATCAGAGGGGTGTTGTGAACAAAATTTCGACACAAAACAGCTCAATAGGCTGTGGAGTGGAAGGGGTAGGCTAGCAATAGAACAGTGCATCACCATTGACTAGACATTTACTGAACACAAGTCAGGTATTACCCAAAAGGAACGATCAGTACAAATTACAAAGTAATATTCTTTTCCTTTAAGTCACTCAAACATTTAAACAGGCAAATAGCAATCATTTAACTGAAAGCCTTTTAAGAAAGCAAGACTAGAAAATTTGAATGATCAGTTAAAATAATATTTAAATAGGCTCTGACCAAGCACATATTTTAAAAGAAAATACTTCCTTTAAGGAACCAGCGATCAAAAGTAATTACATAATCCTCAACCAACAAAAATACATCCAACACATTTAAGATTAAACAGTAATATATAACGTCAGAGAGCTGCAGTCCCAAGTTTTAAGCAGCACGTTTCAGGTGGACTACACTGCAACAGTACAATGCAAGTCCCTCAGAGGATCTCCCCATACAGGAAGTTATTGCCGCAATCGACAAAATATCAACATCATTCCATGTACAGATCTAAAACAAACTAAAAGCTCTCTTAAGTTTGGTCCAGATAACTCCCTTTCAACATAACATACATCACAAGTCACCGACACCCCACAATTTAGCACGCGAAAAACTACAGCGATGCACTCATCGCGTATCCTTACAAAATCCAAGAACAGAGTGTCGGCTCCCCAATAGCGGAACATTTAACCACGCGCAGCGTGGTGGTTTGCGGGATGCTGATCTCGCCATTAACCTCAACACCAGTTCAAATACTAGTCAGCCTACAATCTTGAACCACCATACACATTTCTTCAGTTACTACATAGAAAGCCAATGTGATACGCAAACAGACCAGCATATGATAAAAGCATAAGCAATTTCCTTACTAGACAACCCTTATGAATAGTACCCGTAACATTTTTTTTTTGAACGTGAGCACACCCACAATCAAAAGACAGACAACGCCAATCATAAGGACAGTAGCACATAAGCAAGTAGCAATGGTAACTTCAACTTAGATTGGCTACAAATCAGCACGTGATTTCACACACCAGAGAAAAATCTTTACAACGTAACGATCAATACAATAGCAAATTACTCACACGTGTTCTCCCCCACGATTTCGATTCGCAAAGCCATAGACAAAAAGTGGAGAACGTATCACTTAGACCAACATAATGGTGCTCCCTCAGTTACCCCAAATAACTGACTCCCTTAGTTGCACAGCAAAGAGCCAGACCTAATGAAACCACCACAGTCTTCGCCTCTAAATTGTAACAGTACAAGTGAGACTCAAACACTAATGTAGTTTTACATCACCAGTTCCCGTATAGTCAACACAAGCGCCTGATTTTCACCCGTTATAACGGCAGGCAGCAACATCGTACGGAAAAGGGCGAAGACAGAAGCTCTTACCAATTCTCTTCTCTGAAAGCAGCCACCGCAACTCTCGGGAACCACTGGGACACCCAATGCAAAAATCGTTACTCCTTCACAAAAATTACAGGACGCCCGCTTCCCGCTGCTTGCTACGGCGCCTTCCGCTCAGAGCCAACTTGTATATCTCCATGCGAGAGGTTCGGTCCCACACCCGCTGCGTCAACCCTACAACCGTCTTCCACCATGTCCGGGAGCACACCACCCCAGGACCTCGCCTCGTTACTCCTCGCGTAGCTCCAGAGGTCGCTGCTTACCGCCCTGACCGTGGCAGGAAAGATAAACCACCAGAGTGGCACTATCGATATGAGCCGCCACGACTCAAACACAATGTGATACTTGTCGGAAAATGTATGAAGAGATGGTGCAATTAATCATCTTTTCATACAACATATTTTTAAAATGAAATAATTTCTTGGAGAAAATCAAGTGCATTAAAATGATAAAATCATTTATTTTTCAGTCAGATTTTAGGTGCTTTATCAATTACAGGTATATTACTTTCATTTGTAATTTAAAAATAAAGTAATTGTTATTGCTTCACTTTTGGTTTGAAATTTGTGTACATTCGCAACATTCAGAGAAGAAAGCCTACAACCGGATTATTTACGAGTGTCTCTGCTTAAGACGTATTAATTCGTCGCATTTCCTTGACACCCAGTGATTCAAACACGCCCTTAGATTTAAAGCGACTGTAGATTCCCGTGTGGCTTGTATTCTCTGTATCAACAAGGCGCAGGGTCAATCACTTCGTGTGGCAGATATTAAACAGTAGGCCAATGCCCGGCACTGCACCTGGTTGAAGGTATTTGAATACACGCTAGCTGTGACGGCAGTCCCCTGCAGACGAAATGTCAGTAGCAGTAAGAGATCACGATACAGTTACAATCCCAGCAAGGCACACATTTATCTGTTTCTTTTTTTTAAATTTTTTCTATCTCGAAACGACAGAATTTTACAGATCGCCAAACTAGTCTGACGGATACTTCACATTTCTCATCTGATTATTTAATTTTTCGTATAATATTTTAACTTCTAAAAGTAACTCATTGTGCCTGATGTGCCGAGAAGGATCTTCACTTCAATACAGAAGCTTTGTCCCTATGGATGACATGAACACTATGTACCCGAATTGGGTAGCCAAAAGGGAACGAGGGAGAGGGACAACGTCTACTAGGTCGCCACCTAGAGCGTTAGCTATAGGCTTGATGCTGTCTTCGGCATCGGCTTCCAGCTACGAATGATGTTAATCGTTTTCTGTACCTTCAGCTCACGACTGTCAAACCTGCGTAACGGCCTCACAGACTGTCCTGAGCGCGCCCTTCTGCATTGACCAAATATCTCGGCGTCTGTACAGTATGAAGTGTTAATGACTGTTGAAACGGTACAGTCGGTCCCGTTTCGTACGATTTGTCATTCAGAATATCCAAGCATGTTGTTAACGCTTGAGGCACACTGAAGGTCACTCTTTTGCTGTGTTGATAAGTCTGCGGAGGAACGATGAGAGGACGTCCCTTCGTGTATAGCTTCAAGGTTCAAATGGTTCAAATGACTCTGATCACTATGGGACTTAACTGCTGTGGTCATCAGTCCCCTAGAACTTAGAACTACTTAAACCTCTAACCTAAGGACATCACACACATCCATGCCCGAGGCAGGATTCGAACCTGCGACCGTAGCGGTCGCACGGTTCCAGACTGGAGCGCCTACAACCGCTCGGCCACACGGCCGGCTAGCTTCAAGGTGACTGGACGATAAATACAATTGTTTTGAAAGATCCTCAGGGTACCAAAGAATTAGCCACCGTAAACCAGAGCTTCACCAACCTAACAGTATTCCGGTAGCTTGGGGCAGCAGTGAACGCAGATCAAGACAGAGATTTACCTTTAAACACCAGTTAGTGATGGTTCGTACTGGCCAACTGTTTTGTGCGCCACTCCACTATCCGAGAGGTCGTGAACGATCCAAAATTGACAACGGGTAAGGACAATTTGTTCCCGCGTGAATCTTTCGAGTTTACTGGAATAATAGCAAGCTAGATAAAGGTTTGATTCAGTTCAACATGTAGTGTGCTCCCTTGCGTTTCAGTTATAGTCTGCCTTTAGACTATGTTTTTTGTTTCCTAATTTGAGGTGTACTTTGCTGTTTAGTGTGGAAGCCTTTGTATATGAAGAAATGAATTACTTGCGCCAATAGATCAGTGAATTTAGTCTTCATTCCTAATTTGAACGCGTAATTCTTCGCGATGCTTTTGGAGACCTAGAATTAGTGTGCATTTTAACATGTTTAGAAGCAGTTTTGATCCTGGTCCTTTGTCTGATGTCACCACCTGCCACCGCAGAATGTCTATGTTCCATCTAGGTGAACTAAATGAAAAGAAATAACCTAGTTTCTCCGAGTTCCTCTTCTTTCGAATATTTTATGAGAATTAAGGTGTTTTCTTTCATTCTTTAATATAGTTCCGATAAGCAGACCACACCGTATGCCCGTCACCTTGTATTCAGTTGCGGAATAAGTAGAATTACGAACAGAGCGATAACCCACATTTGTGAGGAATTCTTTCTTATTTTACACTTATAGAGTTTAATGGGTCTTTTCTGTTGACCACTTATCTCTCTGGCCGATAAGATGCAAGTGCTCTCCATGTTCAGAAATTGTGTGCTTAACTTCAGTAGTTTAGAACTTGCAGTCCCTCAGCACATGTGTTTCCGAAAATTTCTTCGACTTACTCAGATGGTCCCTGTTCATTGTGATCCTTCACACCTACCACATACGAGAGGCTAACCACATCCGTAACATCACTTCTAGGTTCACAATCAAGTTTCCTTAACTCTTTTAAGAGGTCGCTTAATTAGGAATGAGTATTAACCTTACTGGCCCCAGTCTTTTACTGACACCATATATGAATCCAAACCTGATCTTTTCCCCGAGGTTTAAGCTGCTACAATGACTTGGTGACTGTTTAAGAAAGCAAAAGCAGTAAATTAAGTGTAGTGTGTATTAGACCACCCCTAGCATTACCACTTACTACTGAGCTAGTGTGCTAACTTTAAATGTATTCACTCCTCATATCAATCGCATTATACGGCCTACTCAAATGTTTGGATTCAGATATATCACACGATACTAGTAGAACGTGGAGCAGCGTGAATAACGTGATTAAATCCTATGTTCGGGCTATTGAATTTATTGTATGCAACTGGGGACGTAGAAACGGCAGAGAGTCTTCGTCCCTGCCGTAGTCCTCAGTGGTTCACAACCCCACAACAGGCTACAACTACAACAGTCCACTCACGCCAGGGTTATTGTGAGGCCCGCAGTGGACGCCCCCCTCCCGGGAACGTCACACCAGTCGAGTGTAACCCCAATGTTTGCATGGTAGAGTAATTATGATGTACGCGTACGTGGAGAAAGTGTTTGCGCAGCATTTGCCGACATAGTGTAACTGAGGTGGAATAAGAGGAACCAGTCCGCATTCGCCAAGGAAGATGGAAAACCGCCTTAAAAATCATCCACAGACTATCCGGCACATAGGGCCTCGACACTAATCCGCCGAGCGGATTTGTGCCGGGGACCGGCACGTCTTCCCGCCCGGAAAGCAGCGCATTAGACCGCACGGCTAACCTGTTCGGGCTAACTTTGCATAACTAAAACTACGAAATATGTGTAAAATTTTCTTTAAAATAGCCCCCTGTTCCCTGCCTCTCCGGCGTAGGGTTGCGTTTTATGAACACGAAATAATACATAATTCATGAACCTCCTTTTCTCTGTGTAACGCAATTTTGCCCACATGCCAGAACGGCATAATCAACCGAATTTCGGCGATGTATTATTACTGTCCTGTGTGACGTCAAATAGTTATTCCCAATAGTTTTCTGTTACATCTTACTTAAGATGTCATTTGCTTACAAGTGGTGGCACTGATTTTTCGAAGAGTGTACAACTGCTCGTCGTTTTGTTTGGAAATTGCAGTGGCCTGCACCCTCACTTCCCTACCAGCGGAGCGGACACTGGCGACCTCACAGTAGCCGCGGCTCAAGTTAACACTAATCAGCAGTCAAAGTCTCAAGACCCACGGCACTTTCTCTCACACGTATGTTACAAAAGAGACAGATGCTAGGGAATGTGGTTTGTTATCCTTAGAAGTACGCGCTATGCAAATGTGTGAAGACTACTGTAGGCAGAGGCAGAGCACTGATTTAACACACCGGTGGCATTTGTGGACGGAGCAGCTTTCAAATACATGGTCCTGTCAAGAAGTATTAGCAATTTCAATAATTCCATAATTCTCGACATGAAAATGATGGGATGGCTCCTCACACACGTACAGACATTTAACTCAAACCTCTTTGTTTCCATGATGCATGAAGGAAATCATTACGACACAATTGTCTCTATTAAATATTTAGCGTTTACTGGGAGTATCCTTACCAGATCTATATAAGGGCGGAGATAAGGAATGTGAAGAAATGCAACTACTTTTCAAAACTTTTCCATTTTAGCCTTGCTTACTATCTGATACGAGCGATTACCGATTTTGGCTAGTAGGGAGCATCTTACGATTCTTTCTACTTTCTCACAGTGTAACCAACTTTGTCGCCTTTAATGGCCCCCTCAAAACTGACTAGGTCGGAAGACTTACTATAACTACCAACACCGGTTATTGTGTGCCTTAAATCGCAACTGGGACTGAAGGGAAAAGTCAGCTTAACAAATTTTTTATAAATAACATGAAATACTTCAAAATTGTCAATTTCTCTCTCGACATTCACCGAGGAATTTGCATCGGTCTTTATTAAAAAGCATTGGTGGGCGCCAAATGTGACATTAGTATTAAGGTTTGGCATGAATAAAAGCGTACTTTGGTATGCAAGTAATTAATTCACTATTCCTCAATTAATATTATAGCTCACAGTTTAGTGGTTACTAAGTTGAGATCTCCATTTTTCTCGATCTGTTCACGTTTCCATAGTGTACAGTGTATTCTATGCTGAAATGAAGTTATAGTTGTATTCAGAGACTAACTTTTAAGCAGTTATGGATCGATCAAAATGTATTGTCGGGGGTGATTCTCATAACTTGACGGCTTTTTTTTTTTTTTTTTTTTTTTTTTTTTAAGAAAAGTGTGGATTTTACCGTTGTTTGCCTCTACAATTTTGGGAAATACTGTTTGGATTTTATGCTGGTGTAACGAATAACGCGAATCAGGTTTTGTTCTCTTTACGGTGGTGTTAATTAGAAATCAGCTAATTATGTTTCTCGTTCCGACTGAACTGGAATGCAATCTAACTGTCTGTACTTGACGTTCCAGCGTATTTACCAAAATGAGGCAACCGACTGTGTAATTATGAAAGTAAATGTATCATAAAATGTCAAAACATTCACGCCCGTTTACAACGCTTTTGACGTCTGTACGATACGAAATTTAAATTGGGGAGAGTTGGGACATTTTCAGTTTTGTGTTATTTCCAGCAGTCCGTTCATTTAAATGGCTCTGCTTCTAAAAATCGTAACGTTCATAATATCTTTGGCATTATATCACCGTTTTTGGCAGTTTGACAATCGTTCACATTTACCATCAGAATCAACGTTTGATTAACCAAAAAATAAGCTATTGAGAAAGTTGACCTAGTGTGTGTGGGAATGATGTTTCGAAATAGGAGTCAATGTTTGAAGCTGCAGACATTGTACAAGAAAAAGTCTGCCATTTGGAACAATTTGGAACTTACGGCCTTGAATGCTTTCTACAGGAGATAATGTGTCCGGAACGAATAAGATGTTATGGTTAGTTGTTGAAAGACGGTAGATATCTAAATTAATACCAGTTATTAAACGGTAACTTGTGGGCGGGGGGGGGGGGGGGGGGGAACGTCGTCCATATAGGCCTTTTTGTGCAGCAGCAAGCATTATTTGGAGCACAGGAAGTCGTAAATCTCTCAGAGCATTGACCGCAGTGTTCGAATTAGCTTTTACAAACATCATCACGGATTTATATAACCTCGTAGGTACAGAATATGAAGGTGTCTCTCTCTGTGGAGGTAACTACAGACAAAGCTCGTAGAGTACCTATAGCAAAAATCTATGCAATTTATCGGGGATACAGGTGTAATTTTCATTCACGAATAACTTACTGGAAGGTGTGTTACACGTACAGTACGATTTCACAGACGTTTGTACATGTAACAGCATAAGGAAATTAAAATTTTAGTTCCTTTATAATATGTCAGACTCTAAATTTCAAAGTCATATAGACGAGTGCTACGTGTCCATAATTGCTAAGAATGTTAAATAAATCGTTATGGCGGTCCAACTAAGTGGGCCCAGAGTACGGCGCAACTTCATCCAGCGCCTTAACACAAGGCTCGACGATCTTAAGGATTTTTAATTCGGGCTATTTCGACACGATTCAGTACCTTCCCTCTATAGGTTGGTGACACACCGAATTTGCTGTCACTATTATAATTCACAACATATACACCAACTAGTTGAGTTTGTTGTAATAAAACTGAAAAATTCATCGTATCGACTGTTAATAACCACAAAATCGCTAATTTTAATAAATGACTACAAATACTACATAATATAGAAAAAGGAAAATATCTTGGATGTGGAGGAATAAACCGAAATTTACATCTATCCAAAAGACCATTATGACAATTTAAATGAACAAAAAAACCTGCGAAATGGGAAATTCCTGAACAACTTCTGAGCAAATCTACGACGAAGACTCATAGTACCAAAGAACGTTAAATTATCACTACAGCCATTGATACTAAGAGCGATCACGCAGCCATAAGGCAAGCCATGAAAGATTTTATTCGACCCGTAATGATTTTCGTAGCTATTGATATAAGCAACGCTACTAGCGAGCTGATAACTGCTAGGGTGCCAAATCTTCTCCGGAGTTAGACAGAAAGAACTTCAAACATGAACTTTCTAACTATGGAGAGGTAAAAGGAATCGAAATCCTATACTGATACAAGATGTACCATTGCAACGGGACTAGATTTGTACGAATGTTTGTTACGCCAAATATTCTGTCCCACACTCTTGTAGGCTGCTGCAAGGCAATTTTAATACATGTTGAGCAAACTAATACGTGTCACTGGTGCAAATGAGTCAGGATATCTTCGAGAAAAGTGCCCAGGGCGCTTACTTACTTTACAAAACAATCAGAAACAGAGAAAAGGTTGGAAATACAAGAACAGATCCCTTAAGGTAACGAGAATGCTCACACGGAATCCAATGATGTATCCCTTAGTTTAGTTGAAGAGGAATTCCTAGCCTTGATCAAGAAACCAGCGGAAAATAAAGTCCGCTAGAACTCAGATAGCGATCAAAAGGATGAAACCGATAAAGACCGGTCTGGAACTACTGTTCAGGGAAGCAGTTACAGAGTCCATGAGATTTCAATCTGACACCAAGAAAATGAAACTGATATTAATATCCAAGTGAAAACATCAAGAAACGGTCTTACATGTAAAGGCAGTAGGAGCTCCTAAGAAGACCAAGAAGATAAATGCGCAGAGATACCAAGGAAACAGAACAGCCATATTAAGTTGATTCGAGATTTGGACGGAAACTCATTCAGACACAAATATTGTTGAGTCTCGAATAACTGTAATCAGTCCAACTGTTTGAATGTTGCGGCTAGCAGCATTTGGAAATACGGCGTCATAAACACGAAGTCCACCGACTTGTGCCGATATGGATCGAGCAGAACTAGGGCACAAGGTGACACTGGCACGGGGACAGAAGGTACCACCTGTTGGTTATATGAAATCTTGTCGTTTTATTATTTTGATTATAAGTAATTATCCTTCACAAATCTCAGTTTCTGAACAGTGTTTTATAAAAAGTTATTTCCTTTTGCAAGCTTCATCACAAGTTTTCAAAACTCGAAACTTTTGGTTTTTGTTGCTTTGGAGGGGGGTAGGTTGTGTGGTTGAAAATGTGCGGTCTGGCACATGAAATTAAGCAGTGTCTACTTCTGTCCTTGTCAGTCCCATTACACATTGCAACCTCGCACCAGTCGGTGTACTCTTAATCAGCTGTGGTCACCAACTGAGTTCGTATCCCGGCGAAATTATGAGCTGTTTTACACGAAGAAAAGACTGTGCAGTTAAGTATTTGTTATCTGCCTTTCATGTTAGTGAATGAAGTGTTGTCTAACCATTACACACAGATTTTCATTCCCTATTTTCTTTACGACAAAAATCTCGTTGTTCACTTAATGGAAGTTTTGCTAAGGTACGGTGGAATTTATAGCACACTTTATGTACCAAAAATAAATTGCACACCGGCGCGATTATGTTGTCGTACTGATAGTAATAGAAAGAGTCTAATGGCGTAGTTGAGAGAAGACCTCGAGGATTGGTTCAAGTGCCTAGTAGAAAAGGGTTTCTTTGCTCCTCGCTTGAGGACCCATTTGTACGCGAAGTATGAGATTTGTGTTTTTAACCCCAGCTGTTGAGTGTTGGTTATTGCAACGGTCGTTTGGATACTGTGCTGATATGTTAGTGTTGTCTGACAGTGTGAGAATGTTCCGCCACATACCCAACTGAAAATTATGAAGGGCACCTCTGACTGACAGAACGCCAACAACACTGACGTATGCCCTCATTTCAGGAGGCAAAGAAACTGGTCGTTGCTGACCAGGAACGTTATGCCGCCACCTTTTCTCCCTTATCAGGCCAAACACTGGCGGCGGAAATTTCTTGAGTAACGACTAATCGATCTGGCAAATATCGAGTCTAGCTCCACCGTAGCCGTGCCGCAAATACCTTGGCTTTGGAGGAGTTTTAAGCTATTTGTATGGAAAATTACTCCATGCGTACCAGGGATGCAGATGTTCATTTATCTTCAAAGTCTTACAGTTAGCATAATACGCGAATGTAGTAATCTCGTATGCATGCGTACTGGACGGCCTACAGAAACTTCATGGTGATTCAGAACGAATTATTCATTGTGCCATTAATAACAATCGAAATGGGCCATTCGACTCGACTTAAGAGAAACTTTACTTCCACCTTCGTGCAGGACTGAAGATAACCATCGCGTGCATGTTGCTTTCGGCCTCAGCGATAAATGTGTGGGTCGTTTAATTCAAAGTTTTCGTGTCAGAATTCCATTCGCCTTTCTCCGAGATGGTAGTATGAAAATGTTATCGGCAGGAGGAAGTGCTAGCGCGCGTGCCGGGAGAGGTCATTAGGGCAATTTGCACGTCCGTCAGCTGTTACAAAGAGGCGCGCCGGAGCGACTGAGCAGCACACCAGGCTACAGTGAAATCCACGTCCCATCTCGAAGACAGGGATCGCCTATCGATAGAACAACGTCAAACAAATTATCTGCAACTTTTTTTGCACTGACTCACTTTCGCGTCAGTTTCAGATAATGATCAATTATTACCCCTCTCCTCCACCCTACTCCTAAGAAATCAGTACGTACGTGACAGTGCACGGTATTGTTATGTTAAAAAACGCTATTGGTGAAAACGAGATTTTTCAGGAGGTCACATCTCGGATTCTATCCATCACAAAGCGGTTTAGTGTTTTGTATAGCTCTTGGCCTAGAGACCATTTACGTACATAACGTAAGGACGTAGATAACGGAAGGACGGGCATACTGTAGCTACCCTACACTAGAGGGTCGAAATTTCAGCATTATGCACTTCCTCCAGCCCGCGGAAATTCAGCTGATCGATTGGTTCCTTCGAATTACGTGTTATCTAGCGTGCGTCTTAGAAGGCTTATACAGGCAGCATTTATTCATGGGTGGTTTGCGAGAGAATTCCAAAATACCATGCTTGTTGGGATGGTCACTTCTAGAATCTCTATTTATGGCAAATCGTCGGAACATTCACCGTACACTGTTCACACGATTTTCTGGAGGAGCTTAGAATTTCTTTTTTTTTTCAATTTCATTATGTGTTACCGAGATAGAGAGGATGAAACCTACAGTACTTACGCAGAAAACCGCAAAAACCTGTTTCAGCCGTTTTTAGCACCGGTGGCCACCACTATTTACATAATTTACAGTAGAAAAGGGCTAAAATATTACCTGGACATTCCTTAGAAATTTATCTGGAAACACCAGTTTCCCATTTTTGAAATCCTTCAGTGGTTATCATGATTTACTACCCCTTCACCAACACTTCTTATGTATGTATTTCTATATGCACGAGCATCTACATATCTAATGAAGAATGTTAATTATTAGTTGTTATGCAACGATATTTGATTAATAACACATTATAGTACAACACAGTTCATGTGGCGGAATAACGACACTACAATATAATTTTGTGACCAGGTAGGAGACTTACTTAATGAAAGTCACAGTTATCATAAATTCTATTGTTTATTCTAAAATCTGAGATAAGTGTGTGCAACAGTTGCACTGAAGTACGTTATAAACATGCTTAAATACCCTATTCTGTGACAAAGATCTCCATAAGTACGTGACACAAATATAAGCAACTATGGTTGACGGAGATTCAAGATAAGGTACGCACAAGTTACGTTGGAACATTCTTAACATACCTTATCAGTTTTCGCGATCGGTTGTCAGTGATAGTAAAAAATCTGAATTTCTAACCTAATGCAGGCCAGAAGGACGTTATCTTCCAATCATCAAAAAATTCTAAAGTTTACTAAGCACACCGTGATCTATGAACAGGATCTGGTCCTTCGAATCAACCAGAAGACCAGTGTCATACTATACTACACTTTCGTGACTAATACAGAGAAACTGTTAACCACAAGTAGTGGCAGCTTCCCCACAAGGACCACACACTGCATCCAATCTTTCTTACTATGCAGCTTATTTTTATGCCTTGGTTTTGCGAGGTGCAAGGACACGACAGATAAGTCGGCTCACCGATAGCAAGAAATGGAAACTTGTATTGGCAACAGGAAAATGATGGAGTAACGCGCGGACGAAAATTACTGCCGCGACTTGCAGCGCCGTCGTCGACAGCGGACGCTGCTGGAGGACGATAGTGCTGCCTCTCGGGGAACTCACTGGAGTCTCGTCTGTACACAGAGGAAAGTCAGTGTTGTTGTTGCCCTTCAGGTACACATCGGGAATATTGCTGTTGTGGTCTCACATGTGCTCAGCACGGTGTTTACGACTATTCTGCGGGTTTTATTGGGGATGCCTAGGAGTATGGCAACCCGCTAGTCATTACTGTGTTCGTAGTAGTACATAGCCAGGAGAGTGGTCAGATACCGCACTTATTGCCACTTGCTTATCAGTGTATGTGTGTGTGTGTGTGTGTGTGTGTGTGTGTGTGTGTGTGTGACAGAGAGAGAGAGAGAGAGAGAGAGAGGGAATTCCTAAGGGACTAAACTGCGGCGGTCATGGGCCCCTAGACTTTTTTTCTTTTGGTCACCAGTCTACAGACTGGTTTGATGCGGCACGCCACGAATTCCTTTCCTATGCTAACCTCTTCGTCTCAGAGAAGCTCTTGCAACCTACATCCTCAATTATTTGCTTGACGTATTCCAATCTCTGTCTTCCTTTACAGTTTTTGCCCTCTACAGCTCCCTCTAGCACCATGGAAATCATTCCCTCATGTCTTAGCAGATGTCCTATCATCCTGTCTCTTCTCCTTATCAGTGTTTTCCACATATTTCTTTCCTCTCCGATTCTGCGTAGAACATCCTCATTCTTTACCTTATCACTCCACCTAATTTTCAACATTCGATGCCTAGGTAGCAGCATTCCATAACTTCATTGACTTCGTGACCACCAATCCTGATGTTAAGTTTCTCGCTGTTCTCATTTCTACTACTTCTCATTACCTTCGTCTTTCTCCGATTTACTCTCAAACCATACTGTGTACTCATTAGACTGTTCATTCCGTTCAGCAGATCATTTAATTCTTCTTCACTTTCACTCAGGATAGCAATGTCATCAGCGAACCGTATAATTGATATCCTTTCACCTTGTATTTTAATTCCACTCCTGAACCTTTCTTTTATTTCCATCATTGCTTCCTCGATGTACAGATGGAAGAGTAGGGGCGAAAGGCTACAGCCTTGCCTTACACCCTTCTTAATACGTTCTTGATCGTCCACTCTTATTATTCCCTCTTGGTTGTTGTACAAATTGTATATGACCCGTCTCTCCCTATAGCTTACCCCTACTTTTTTCAGAATCTCGAACAGCTTGTACCATTTTATATAGTCGAACGCTTTTTCCAGGTCGACAAATCCTATAAAAGTGTCTTGATTTTCCTTTAGCCTTGCTTCCATTATTAGCCGTAACGTCAGAATTTCGTCTCTCGTCCCTTTACTCTTCCTAACGCCAAACTGATTGTCACCTAGCGCATTCTCAATTTTCTTTTCCATTCTTCTGTATATTATTCTTGTAAGCAGCTTATATGCATGAGCTGTTAAGCTGATTGTGCGATAATTCTCGCACTTGTCAGCTCTTGCCGTCTTCGGAATTGTGTGGATGATGCTTTTCCGAAAGTCAGATGGTATGTCGCCAGACTCATATATTCTACACACCAACGTGAATAGTCGTTTTGTTGCCACTTCCCCCAATGATTTTATAAATTCTGATGGAATGTTTTAATGTCACCAAAGGTTGTTTTGACTTTCCTGTATGCTGAGTCTGTCCTTCCGACAACCATATCTTTTTCGATGTCTTCACATTTTTTCCTGCAGCCATTTCGTCTTAGTTTCCCTGCACTTCCTATTTATTTCATTCTTCAGCGACTTGTAATTCTGTATTCCTGATTTTCCCGGAACGTGTTTGTACTTCCTCCTTTCATCAATCAACTGAAGTATTTCTTCTGTTACCCATGGTTTCTTCGCAGCTACCTTCTTTGTACCTATGTTTTCCTTCCCAATTTCTGTGATGGCCCTTTTTAGAAATGTCCAGTCCTTTTCAACTGTACTGCCTTCGGCGCTATTCCTTATTGCTGTATCTATACCGTTAGAGAACTTCAAACGTATCTCGTCATTAGTTAGTACTTCCGTATCCCACTTCTTTGCGTATTGATTCTTCCTGACTAATGTCTAGAACTTCAGCCTATTCTTCATCACTACTAAATTGTGATCTGAGTCTATATCTGCTCCTGGGTACGCCTTACAATCCAGTATCTGATTTCGGAATCTCTGTCTGACCATGATGTAATCTAATTGAAATCTTCCCGTATCTCCCGGCCTTTTTCAAGTATACTTCCTCCTCTTGTGATTCTTGAGCAGGGTATTTGCTATTACTAGCTGAAACTTGTTGCAGAACTCAATTAGTCTTTCTCCTCTTTCATTCCTCGTCCCAAGCCCATATTCTCCTGTAACCTTTTCTTCTACTTCTTCCCCTACAACTGCATTCCAGTCGCCCATAACTATTAGATTTTCGTCACCCTTTACATACTGCATTACCCTTTCAATATCCTCATACACTTTCTCTATCTGTTCATCTTCAGCTTGCGACGTCGGCATGTATACCTGAACTATCGTTGTTGGTGTTGGTCTGCTGTCGATTCTGATTAGAACAACCTGGTCACTGAACTGTTCACAGCAACACACCCTCTGCCCTACCTTCCTGTTCATAACGAATCCTAAACCTGTTATACTATTTTCTGCTGCTGTTGATATTACCCAATACTCATCTGACCAGAAATCCTTGTCTTCCTTCCACATCACTTCACTGACCCCTACTATATCTAGACTGAGCCTTTGCATTTCCCTTTTCAGATTTTCTAGTTTCCCTACCACGTTCAAGCTTCTGACATTCCACGCCCTGACTCGTAGACAGTGATCCTTTCGTTGATTATTCAATCTTTTTCTCATGGTAACCTCCCCCTTGGCAGTCCCCTCCCGGAGATCCGAATGGGGGACTATTCCGGAATCTTTTGCCAATGGAGAGATCATCATGACACTTCTTCAATTACAGGCCACAATTCCTGTGGATGCACGTTACGTGTCTTTAATGCAGAGGTTTCCATTGCCTTCTGCATGCTCATGTCGTTGACCATTGCCTTTAGGGGCAATTTCCCACCCCTAGGACAAGTGAGTGCCCTGAACCTCTATCCGCTCCTCCGCCCTCTTTGACAAGGCCGTTGGCAAAATGAGGCTGACTTCTTATGCCGGAAGTCTTCGGCCGCCAATGCTGATTATTTATCGAAATTTAGGCAGTGGCGGGGATCGAACCCGGGACCGAAGACGTTTTGATAATGAATCAAAGACGCTACCCCCAGACCACGGGATACCCCTAGACTAACACACTACTTAAACTGAGTTTAACTTATGCTAAGAACAACACGCACGCATGCCCGAGGGAGGACTCGAACCTCCGACGGGAGGGGCCGCGCAATCCGTGACATGGCGAGCTGTTCTGGGCGTATCACATCCACTTCGGAAATTTCCAGGCGAAGTCGTTGGAGTATGATCCGTTTCAGTAGTTTGGAAAGTGTTGGCAGTAGGCTGATGGACCAATAGTTTTGTGGCTGGCAGTGGTCCTTCCTCAGCATTGGTAGAGGTACTATGCAAACAATCTTCAAGTCGAATGGGAAATATCTTAGGAGGAGGCAACTGTTAAAATGGGTATTATCAACACATGTGGTTTGCACGGCAGCTTCTTCAACCATTCGTCTTTATATTGTTCGTTTTGGATGTTGATTGGTTGCCGAGTCGTCGAATGGTCTGCCGGGGGTCCCCCAGTGTCGTTAGGAGGGGTTCCGTTTGTCGTGCTATCTGTCGTATGCCTCGCGTCATGTTCTTATTTCATCTTCTTCAGCGGCTCCTCAAGTGGTAAGGCATATTGTGCCGCTTGTGCCTTGATCAGTGAATGAAACAATGGGTCCACTGAACCCAGAAGCACCAGTTTCGCAGGTCTTGGGTTTAGGAGGGCCCAGAGCAAGCCCAATTTATCCATGGTGTGTAAAGTGAGAGCAGCCATCTTCTGTACCCCCTCCCCCATATCTTCGCGGAATTCAGTGACCCTGCAATGTAACTCGCGACAGAGACGCTTAAGTTCTCGGCTGTCCTCGGGGTTACGGCACCGGTGCCAGTGCTTTCGCAACCAGTTTTTAAGGTTCTTCAGATCCCGGATGAGTGATCAAAAATATCCACTATAGAATGCTCAACGTTCAGTGGTGACCGCAGCCTGACGATAGGCCCTTCGCATCTTTCCAGTCAATGCAGAGACGGCCTCCAGTACGAAGATTGTCGTCGATACGCCTGTTGTGGGACGAAGATTATTGCTAAGGAATGCCTGGGACTGGTCCCAATTTCCGGTCTGTTGTACCAGAGGGCGTGGATGTTGCCACGCCTCTGTGATGATACCGACCACCGGATTGTGATCAGATCGTTAAAATTTTGAAGGCACAGATCGAGTCTTAGATTTTTCACTATTCCCTACGGGACATCTTAATTATGTGGGGTCCGTCCCCGCTGAGAGGTGGAATGGCATCCGAGTACCCCACGTCATGACTGAGGCACCAGAATGACGTAACAGGAAATACATCTCTACAAACAAAAACGGGAGAAAAAGTAATGTAATGTTGTGTGACAGAAATGTAGAGTAAACTGGAACAGAATGTAACATAAGTGAAATATGGTAAACTAAATAAAATCTGAAGAGGGTCAAAGGGCCATTACCGTTTTGACGCGAAATATAATGAAAATTACACCTCCACCCTTCATATCTAGGAAGTGCAGGAACGAGATGGTTGTACTTCATGACACCATACCAAAAAGTTATAAATAAATAAATAGCAAAAACAGTAAATTTAGCACAATTGTTTTGCACTTGTGCAATTTTAACATTTACAGTTTCATTTGTTGCTTCCTTTTCTTTCAAACTCTAAATATACCTGTTTTCTCCATTCGCTCTACTAGGCTATACTCTCGCCCTCTCTCTTGCTCTTGTGGTCCGGCGTACCGGAATCTCGACTAGCGGTGGTTTATGCTGACGTTCGACTCTCCACCTAAAAAGAATAAAAGCCATATAGAACAGAATTAGTGCCACTGTATCACAAGTTATTGTGACAGCCAAAGACAGTACACGTCGTTGTCCTTGTTTGAACTGCTCTATGCGCTGCGTTAACCACTCGGCTATAAGTGTCCTACCTACCCGGCGATGAATAGATCCAATGAATGGATCATATCAGCTTCTAGAGGTTGATAAATGTAATATTCGAAGCTGGAAGTAATTCCAAAGGTACCTCTGACCAATAAAACTGTCGTTGTGAAATGTTTACATGCGTGATTCCCGTAATCGTGGCTTGTAAGTGGAAAGTTGACCCCGTTATGTTGAACGTAGTTGATTAATAACCAATTTCCGGTAAGCTGAATGGGTCATGTCTCCGTGAGCTTCGTTGCTTATAGCAACTCGTCACTATTACCGTGTAATCAAAAGTGGAGAAAATCCAATCAAAATTTGTTTGTAGGGGACGCACTCTGGTTTCCACGTTACCCATCTGACTGTACAGTCCCTTCTATCTGGCTGAGAGCGAGTGTAACGCGCATGTGTTCTGACTCTGGCGCGTTTGTGTTACTCTGGTCGGGTACACTGTGACCTTTCCCCTTCGGCAATGTTGAAACTCCTTTGTCGTCATTACTGAATACCTGCTACCATCTTCCGAAATTAATAATATCCCGTGAATCGTCACTTACACGAATGTACCAACAACTCCCCACATACGTCCCCCTGTTACTGGGAATTGAATTAGATCGTACATTCCAGTTCGATCAGATGTCACTACTATCACAACTACTGATGCTATGCGGTAACAGAAGGATAGGTTTTTATTTCATCTTATTTAATTTTTTTTTTACACGTCAATCTCCGTAAGACCAAATTGATGAACAAATCTCCAAGGTCATGCAACGCGTCAGTACATGAAATTACAAGATGAGAGTAATAACAGATAAAAATAAATGTTCATCAACCCGAAAAGGTAAGTCCATAAGTTTAAATAAACACAGTCAACAATACAAAAAGTATCAGCTTAATTCTTCAAGGAACTCCTCGAGAGAATACAAGTAGTGACCCATGAGAAAACTCTTCAGTTTCAGCTATAAGGCGTGCGGATCGCTGCAAAGATTCTTGAATTCCAGTGGTACGTAATTGAAAATCGATGCAGCAGTATACTGCACACCTTCCTGCTCAAAACTTTACGAAGCCCGAACTAAATGTAGGTTTGATGGTTCAAATGGCCCTAAGCACTATGGGCCTTAACATCGGAGGTCATCAGTCCCCTAGACTTAGAACTACTCAAACCTAACTAACCTAAGGACATCACACACATCCTAGCCCGAGACAGGATTCGAACCTGCGACCGTAGCAGCAGCGTCGTTCCGGACTGAAGAGCCTAGAACCGCTCAGCCAGAGCGGCCGGCGTTTGATTTCTGACGAGTATTAACTGAGTGAAGACTGCTTATTCTTTGGAATAAGCTAATATTGTTAACAAGAAATGACAATAAGGAATATATATATTAAAAGGCCAATGTCAAAATACCCAGACTGGGTCGGCAAGAGATTTGTGAACTTACACCACTTGTTGCCCGAACCGCCAGTTTCTGAGCCAAAGATATCATTTCATAATGGGAAAATTTACCCTGGTATATAATACCATGCGACATAAGTGAATGAAAATAAGCAAAGTAGACTAATTTCCGTGTCGAAAGATCACTCACTTCTATTACCGTTCGAATAGTAAAAATGACAGCATTTCGTCTTTGAACAAGATCCTGAACGTGGGCTTTAAATGACCGCTTACTATCTATCTTACTGTTCAGTTTCACTAATCATATACCCATTCTGTGAAATTAAAACGTCAGGTTTTGTTGAACTGAGTGTTGGAAGCTGTACTGTGATTTAGCGTTAGTTTATTCTCTACAAGCCATGAACGTAGGTCATGAACTGAACCAATGTTCCACACAACATCCTTTACTAACAAGGTGAGGTCATCAGTAAACAGTAACGTTTTAGAGTTACCTGTAATACTAGAGAGCATATCATTTATATAAATATGGAACAGGAGTGGTCCCAACACTGATCCCTGGGGCATACCCCACCTGACTGTACTCTCAACATTGTGTGTAATGACCTTTTGCTGTCTGTTGCTAATGTAAGAGGTGAACCAATTGTGAGCTACTCCACGCATTCTGTAATGGTCCAACACAATCAAATGCCTTAGTTAAATCAAAAAATATGCCTAGCGTTCGAAACCTTTTGTTTAACCCATCCTGTTTTTCAGTTGTTAAACGACTTCTAAAGCCGAACTGTGCCTTTGATAGTAAGTCGTGTGCTATAAAATGATCAATTATCCTCACGTACAGAGCCTTTTCAATACCTTTGCAAACACTGATGGCATAGAAATAGGTCTACAATTATCTACATTATCCCTTTCTCCCTTCTTATGAAGCGGCTTTCCTACTGAGGTCCTTAATCGTTCAGGAAATTGACCATTCCTAAGGGAAAAATTAGAAATGTGGCTAAATACAGGGCTAACATGTGCAGTACAGTACTTTAATATTCTGTTAGGCACTCCATCATAACAATGAGGGTCCTTAGTCTTCAGTGATTTAATTATTGACTCAGTCTCCCTCTTCTCTGTATCACAGAGGAGTATTTCACACATCGATCTCGGAAAGACATTTGCCAAGAAAGTTATGATTCCCTGTATCAACTAAATTTTTATTTAATTCGCCAGGAATGCTCAGAAAATGATTGTTAAAGACTGTACATATATCTTATTTATCAGTAACAGAAATATTTTTATTGCGACCTGAGTTTATATTGTCTACCTTGTGCTGCTGACCAGACACATCCTTCACAACTGACAATATGGTTTTAATTTTATGTTGTGAATTAGCTCTTCTATTTGCGTACCACACACTCTTTGCCTTTCCTATAACATTTTTAAGCACCTTACAGTACTGTTTGTAATTGGTTACTGTAGCTTGATTGTGACAACTTCTAACATTTTGATATAACTACTGCTTCGCTCAACATGATATCCTTATGCCACTAGTTATCCACCTGGGCTCCCTATTACTGCTAGTACCTCGTTTAGAACGTTCTAATGGAAAGCAACTCTCAAAGAGCATGAGAAATGTGTTAAAGAAAGAATTATATTTATCATTTATGACATCCTCACTATAAACATCCTGCCACTCTTGTACTTTGACAAGGTTTAAAAACCTCTCTATTGCTGTTGGATTAACACTCATACATAGTTTATAATTAAATGTGACGTTTGTTTGAGTACTAAAGCCTTTTAGTGTTAATATTTGTGCATCATGATCTGAGAGGCTAATCGCCTTTTCCAAGCAAAATGCCCATATAGTAATGAAGAATTAATATAAATATTATCTATGACTGTGCTACTGTTCCCCTGAACCCTAGTTGGAAAAAACACAGTCTGGATCAGATAATATGAAATTACGAGATCTACCAACATCCTTTTTCTTGCACCATCATATACCAAATTTATATTGAAGAGCCACATATAACTGATTTCTGGTACTTCCTACAAACTGAATCAAACACCCTCTCTAGCTTCAGAAGAAAACCGCTGATGTCAGAGTTAGGTGACCTATAAACAACAACAATCAGAAGTGTACTTTCACTAAATTCTACTGCCCCTGCACAAGATTCAAATATCTGTTGAGTGCAGTGCCATGATACATCTATGGACTCAAATGGAACACAGTTTTTTACTTACATATCCACTCCCCCAACCCGCAAGAAACTCTTTTAAAAACAGCCCGCTAATCTCTATTCCTAACAGCACCATTAAGATGAGGCCGAACATGACGCTGAAACAGTTGCAGGAAATGCACATTAGTGCCACCAGTTTGAGTAGCTATCTTTACCAGGTCACCACCTACGTCATATTCCCTATCACTATCAAGACTATATCCTGCTCTACCCACTATCACTGCCTGATCATCCTTCGCAGAATTCCTACTTAACTCCCCCATGCTGTCAGTCACTTGAGCCAACCCTGCACTAGGCTTCACAATGCTGGTGACCTCGTGCACACTCCCCAAAACTCCTGCAACTGCTGGCCCACTCCTCTACGATGCGAACTACCTAGCATCAGAACCTTCTTCTTTTGTTAGACTTTGCAACTGACCTTAGCCTCCTAACTTCTCACGACTGCTGCGTGTTCCCTACATCTACAGCTACGCGAGGCTCCTCTCCACTCTGTCAGTTGGGCAAATCTATTACATATACGCAAAGTATAACTGCCTGAATATCTCCTCTTCCTAGCTGCCTTCTTGACAACTGCCTGTTCCCATTACCCACCACCCTTCACCCACCTCTTCCTTTGCGCGTTGTAACTGCATGATCTTAAGCTCTGGCCCCTCTATCAACTTATATCCACTACAGATTCCTCATTCTCAGGAGAGGATCTTGCTAGAATGCCCACTGGCTTCCCCACTGCATCCCCCCCCCCCCCCAATGAAAATGTTTCGAACAGATCCTCACAAACCTACGATACAGCCCACACTTCTCATCATGTTGAAATTTTACAGTTACTGAAAGAAACTATACGTCTACGATACCAAAGTTCAGTTTCACTAGTAGAAGTATGTATAGAGCTACCAAAGCGGTCTCGAAATTCTCTGTCTACTAAGAAAACGACTACTTGTATTAATGCTACTACACCACAGCTAATACCAATACCAACAAAATTTCAAAAAATTATTACGTAAAACCAAAAATTCAAATTCCCACTTGAACCCTCAACGAAGTTAAAACACTGAACGAAAATTTTTACTGAAATATTTCACTAGAAACAATAAGGAACATCAGCTGAAAACTAAATTAGTAAATTTACTAAATGACTTCAACGCACAGAAAACTCTAAAAAATACACCGAGTGAACGTTCCCAGAAGTTTACTAAATCGTTATTCCGCCACAAACAGCATGAAACACCGCTGTAAGCTATTAAATTTAATAACTGTATGACAGTGCACAAATAAGTTTGTCAGATCTACAGCCTCACTGCACGCCACAAAATGTAAGCACTACCAGTCGTTCCTCTCTAATGGCGTGCGGAACTGAGTTTCCCATCAATTAACTAGTTCCTCGTACCATCAGGCTGAGATACGAAAGCAGATAGATGCCACGAGGATCACAAATCACATCAGTGAATGCAAATGGCTCTGAGCACTATGGGGCTTAACATCTGAGGCCATCAGTCCCCTAGAACTTAGAACTATTTAAACCTAACTAACCTAAGGACATCACACACATCCATGTCCGAGGCAGGACTCGAACCTGCGACCGTAGTGGTCGAGCGGTTTCAGACTGAAGTGCCTACAGCTAATGCAAGACAGGAGACAGGCAAACTATAAGGCAATAATCTACTGGGTTCCATGATCAGGCTTAACTCAGAGGTTAGATCGCACCGTGCTTTCTGTAGCAGTAACAAAGGATATTCAGCCGAAAAGAGACTGCTGTACCTCGCATCGCATTTCTTTCATTCTTGCTCTCTGTGTCGTTTGATCCCGCTCTCCGATGTTTTTGAAATATCACCACCTACAATGTACGGCACTGTGGTCGGAGGCCGTTTTCGCTACCTGAGGCGTGCAGCGGACAGCGAGTGACCTGGCCTTCTCCCGAGTGACGTGTAGCACTGCGGAACGTGGTAGCAGCGAGGGCCGCCTTTTGTCGTTGTGGTGATGGCTTTTCCTTGTTGTATCGCTGAGGCGGAAGTCATGTATTTGGAGGCTGCTGTGACTGGATTTCCGTCGTGCCGTCATGGGCACCTCAGTGGAGCTGCGTGCTGTGTAGTATACTTCAGTGCTGCTGAACTGCATCCAGTATTTTGTCCTGGCTTCTAATTCGTCGAATGTTGGGAACGTCTGACTGAATTCGTACTTGCAACCCGTAGTGAGAGTTGTAGCATCTAGCGACCGACCAACTGACCTCCCCATTGTTTGCGGTGAATGTAGTCTGTGTTTGTGTTCCTATTACGTGCTCTGAAATAAGTTGGCACCACTGGGAGTGGCTTAGCAGACGATGCCTAGTAGGCGATTAAAGTTACGTGCTGTGTTTGTTTGGTGTGCGAATCGCGTTTATTAACTATTTTAATTTTGTGTCGGTCTCACGTTTTGCATCAGTGAACGTGTGAGACACTGGCAAGTTTTGGCACCGTGTTTAGTGAAAAACTTTTGATCGCTTGAAGAGTTTTCCCGCGTGACGGGCGATACCTATGGTTATTTACGTTTTCCATACCTGCGAAACATTTGAACGTTTAGTCCACATGAGTTTATTTCCGACACTTCTTGCTGTCAGCTGTACATTTTGATCTTAATTGTGCAATCCAATTAAATTCAGTAATCGATATCCGTAATGGTGGTTGCAGCGTTGCGTGTCGAGTTCGGTTATGTGAAACAAAATCGTCACGGTGTTGGATCCTATGCAGTATGCGCCTGGAAGAGTCTTTTTGATCTCTTTCTCTCGTCCTCTCACATTGCTTAGTACTTATTCTAAAATGTGAAAATACTGCTAGACTCGGCCATCTTCTATTACCGCCAGGTTAGATCTTGTTTATAGCGACAGGCAACGACAAGCTGTTGTCACAGTGGCTGTGTAGTGAGTTTCCTTTTAACGCATATGATCCTGGTCTATCACGTATCACGAGTTCGGGGATCTGTGATACCTCCGTTGTTATAGCCTCACTGTGTGTGTTCCACTGCGACGTGTAACAAGTGATTAGGCAGAGAAGTACGGTGTGTGTTTTGGTACTCCAATTAACTGAATGATCATTGCTTCATAGTTTGCCTGTCTGCTGTCTCTCACTAGCTGACGTGCTTTGAATTCCTCATGGCGTCTATTTGTTTTCGCATATAAGCGTTATAATTCGAGTAACCAGTTAATTGACAATAAAGTCAGTTCTGCAGGTTATTTGAGAGGAACGACCAGAAAATGTCGCATGTGATATGCGTGGAATCTTGGGCAACTAAATTAACGCTGGACGCTTCATTGAATGTTAGACGGTCACTCTACGGTGTCGTTCATTGGTATGTGGGAGACGCATCTCACAGAGTATTAAATTTCACTAGTTGTGTTTTATATATCTGATACGATATTGTTGAACGTACGGTTGCTCGATGAACGTGAGAATGCGTAGTTGCGACATCGCTTTGTGTTGCTGTGTGAATACTCTCGTCGTGATTTGAATATTACGGACGGGCTGAACACACGTCCGCACATTTATTTTCTCATCACTGTATGGCTTTACGATCGCCGTTGTGCTTTAGCTAGTTCTAAGGAAAGAGGCTCATGTTGTTCGTGTTATGAACATTTCGCACACTTTTCCGTGCTATATATTTTACGGACGTGCGCATATTTAACTAGGTTGTACCCCTCTGTTGTGTTATATTTATTAAGTTGACCCCTCCGTTCCATCAGGAAAAATTAACGTGACTTTGTCACTGTTACTAACTTTTTTCAGTGGCTTTACTGAGCACTTATCGGCAACGCCATAAAGCGAGAACTGTCGTAATTTTTTAGGGCTAAATTAGTCTAGAGCGCTGTTACAAGTAAAGCCACCGCCGTATGTTGGTTTACCCTGGTCTAAACTGTAAGCCTAGTTTAAGCTCCAGCTAGTGCCGGGTACTTCAGTCTCATTTACCCGTAACTGTGTACTAGTATACTTTTAAGTGATGTTAAGCTCAGTGTAGTTAATAAGTGAGGTACTTAACTTAAGTAAATTGTTCAAATGGCTCTGAGCACCATGGGACTTAAGATCTATGGTCATCAGTCCCTTAGAACTCAGAACTACTTAAACCTAACCAACCTAAGGACATCACACAACACCCAGTCAACACGAGGCAGAGAAAGTCCCTGACCCCGCCGGGAACTTAAGTAACTGTGACTGTTGCGGGAGTGCATTGTACCTGCATAACTTTTCCTGATTCTGAACTGATATCACTAAGGGACGTAACGCATTGCTTGTGTTACTGTTGTTACTAAATTGGCTGCAACCATTTGAGATATAATAAAAACTCAACTGATAAATTTTTAAATGTCAAGGTTTCGGTAATTAATATGCAGCTTGGCTGACTTCAAATACCTGTTAATAATTGACAAATTGCTTAGTTTCTTCATTGTTTAAAAGATTTTTTTGTTGATTTCAATTTCTAATCACATTTCCTCGTTAATATTGGAAAAGTTGAACTTGTTTTAAAATCTATTTTACTGACTCATTAGACGGCTGACTTTCATTTAAATTAGATTATGCATGTTTTCAACTGTGAACCTTGCTTTCTTGCCCTCTGGCCCAACCCCACCGCTCAACGGGGTATTGAACTGCTTTAGGGTTTCAAGCTGTTCTCATCCAACCTCCGGGGATGCCTTACTCAGGAGTGTTGGGCTTTGAGTGGAACCTTATTTCCCTGGCTCCTAGTGGAACCGAGATGCAACCCTCGAAATTTCTTCCTTATCCTCCTCTACTTCCCAGCAGAATGAGTGGACCGCTGGTACGTACCAATACAAGTCTCTCTAGAGCCTTCATGTGATGAGTTCTCCATATTCGGGATTTATTCACAGTAGTTTAGTAACAGAACACATTCTGTTGCTCAGAATTGTTCTTTGATACATGAGCGGAGGGAGGTAGATTTTGAGAGAGTTTCCCCTTTTTATATTGAAAAAATTTTAGAGTTCATCTCAAGTACATTAAAATTTGTCAAGTGTTTAATCTGCGGGACCCTGTTGATCGAAACCTTTAGTTCCTAACAGGAGGCAAACCTGTGGAAAGCGAATTCCCTTGGAGAATATGCCGTTTAAACCGAGATACACACCACTTTATACTACATCAAAGGTGTTGTGTGATGCAATGATCTGGTGGACATTTGAAAGGAAGAACTGATAGCTAAATGGGACCAAGAAGGCATTGTTGATGTGTGAGTATCTTGATAAGGGGGATGGTGATCTGGTCAAATCCGACTCGTTCATCCTCACTTTCAGTAGCACGAAGCTACCATAGTATGTCGTTTAAATGAGCACCCTTATGTCCCCAATCGAAAATGCTGTTTCAAGTGGCAGCGTTCTGAGCATATTATCCCTGAATGTAAGAGACAGCCAGTTGTGAGAAATATGGTAAGGCCGCTCATGGAGGAGTCGTTTTCATCTCCTTCGAAGTGGGTGAAGTGTTTTGGAGATCACCTGTATAGATTAGCGACTGCAGCGTATATCGTGAAGCATCTAAGATACAAGAAACTAAAACTACATAGTGCATATTGTATTATGACGCTGAAAACATAAATAAGGAAATGATGCCCCCAAAATTCGCTACCTCGTTGGCATCAGCTCTTAAAAAACCTGTTCAGAAAACCGACCACATCTAGTACCGGCACTTGTCAATGCACTTGTACTGCTGCAGATATTTCGCAGCCCATAACTGTCCTCAGAGCCTCAGTAAAGACCGTGGTTGCTGAGCTGCGGAATTAAATTCAGACAGGTGCACCGTCCAGCGCTGCCACTATCATAGTTTTTGATTCCGAAGCCCAAAAATCAAAGGCCTATCGTCAGCTGCTGATAGTGGAAGTATACAGTCCGACAATGGAAACGTCCTTCTATCTGACGTCTGTCATTGTTCACTTTCCAAATAATAGAGTTTGATGTCGGCCTGGGGGACTCATCTTGCCCAAGCCTCCACCGATTTCCAGTTCCCATCCCGGTGTAAAGTCAGTTGAAAGTGGAACTCTCATGATAAATGGATCCCATACTAGAGAGAAAGATAGGTTCAGTATATATAAGGAGGAACTGAAACCCCGAGCACAGGAAAGCACCCAGTTCTTGTGTTTGCAGAAAACGCCTTTTGAAGCATATGATGCCACCATACTACGGTGCTGTATCCTCCATTGCAAAGACGACCTGTCAGTGGAAAGGCCAATAGAGGGGTACCTGCTTTTGCCAATAAGGAGCAAGATTCCTTTTCCCCTCCACACCCCCACAAATTGCCAACCCTCACAGATATTGATCTACGAGCAGTTGTAGTTGAAATTCATGAGTGTCAGAGGTTCGCTACATTTACTTACACGAGATGTGACACTCTGAGGCTCGCACAGATCAGGTTACCTTCCAAAGAAGTGTGACTGACGCCCGAACAACAGGGACTTATATGCATTGAGAACAGAAAATAGTTAATTGAGAATGGCTAGCTACTAGCCGAAATCTGGATTTGCGTAATAAAATCTAAAAGAGGACGACTAATTGCTGCACTCTATAATTTATAAGTCTTATGAACAACTCTGGGTGATTCCAAATCCGATTATGAATACATTCATGTGGAATAAGTGAAATCATTTTACTAATCCTGATACTACTGGTCTTTTCTCCTACGGGGAAACTTGAATGCCCATGTGGGGCTTGGCCTCTGCTTGCTCTCTGTGTCAGCTTCTGGAGAACCTTGTTACGTCTTGTGAGCTGTGCACTTCAACACAGACAACTCGATTACTCTCAACCATCGTTCACTCTCTCCGCTCTACAACTCTGGCAGACTCTGTCCAATGGGAAGTTACTGATGACCTTCACTGCAGTAACCACCTCCCATTCTGGATTCACTACTGGATGCAGCTCGATCTGAAGTGAATCACTCACGATGGTTGATCATTGGAGACATCTGGACACTTCAGTCAACTGGCTGTGTTTTGACATTGTGACAGCTTCCACGATTTGGTGGACAACACCGCACTAGTGATCCACCATGCTGGTGACTTCTTCACACTGAAGACATCACATTTGTGGTTTTGAGACGGCGAAACCCTTTAGATTAGCGAGACCAAGGCGTGAGTATCATCAATAAAAACAAGAAAACATCATGGCTGCTATTTTATCTATTCTCTCGTATTTCTTATTTGACTTCCAGCCTATCTTACAGACTGGCCCACCCTTGTTTCTTGTAAGTGGCCAGACGTCACATTACTGTGAGTTATCATTACAGATCTTTTGCCGTTTTACTTACGTTCCACTCCCACTTACAGCACCTTCCCCAATTTCTCCGTTGTGAGAGTGACTGTGTGGATCAGCGTGACAGGTGGGAATGAGTGTGTGCCGTTTGGTAGGCTTACCCCTCACTGTGTGACAAACTTTTTTGTCATTTTAGCCATATTCATTTAACGTAGTCTTTGAAGGACGCTAATAAGCTAGCATGTAAATTACACACACACACACACACACACACACACACACACACACACACAAACACACACACACACACACCTGCTCACGCACAATATTGGTGAAATTCGTTCAAAAATTCTGTGATCACAGGCCGAGATTTTCATTTAAAACTATTTGTTAGAGTAAAAATTTCTGCTACTAGGTGCACAGATATATAAACGCAAGCAGCATATGAACTCTCCTATAATTCTTTTCTGAGCTACTTAACTTGTGAAGTAAATACGACGAAAGATTCAATTTCAGCTGTACACACTTCTATTGCCTTCTTATACATAAGAAGCTCTATCTACCTAAATTCAGAAGTAAATACGACGAAAGATCAATTTTAGCTCTACACTATCCTTATTGCCATCTTATACATAAGACAGTTTATACGTCCACAATAGCAGACGAAAACCGACACACTAACTCCAACATTATTACAGTTTCATTAAAAATGGAAATCAGATTTTGTGTTTTCTTCAAATTACATTTCATCGACTGATTCCCAATGGACACCCGAGTTTCACAACAATATCTTCTTGCTAATGCAGGGCATTGCTTCAGTTGTTGCAGCGCCACAAGCATAGATTATCAGACTGGCAAAGGCACATCTGTTACTGAAATGTGACGCCACCATCTTACCTCACTGAACGTCACGAAGATTTGTATCGTTCTGCTACGATTATGTGTAATGGATTAACGTTGTAAGCTTTACGAGGTGATATAAACAATTTTTTTTTATTTGCTACTTGGTGATTTTGAAAATACCTTGCAGAATGCTGTTATTAAGACAACATAAAGCTACGTATGTACACCTTTCCCCTTCTGCTTACCAGAAAATCTGTGTGACGTTACGTACCACACGAGCCGCTCTGGCCAATATCTTTTAAATTGATATAAATTGACACTGTTTTGAGTGTTTATCACGTGAACCACCTTTGAGGTATATATACTTTTAAAACTTTCATTTGTTTAAATTTTACATTTTAAAAACACTGTTTTTATCCTTATGCTTGTGGTGTTTTAAGAATATATAACTTACTCTCATTCTTCCTCAAGTGTTATTATAATATAATTATTACTCCAAATTTCCCTAAGGTCCAAGAAACAATAGCCGAATTTTCGGAGCATATAGGTTTGAACACTTATATCATTTAATTTTACTTTCTCTACCTTTAATTTTCTACAAGTAGTCTAATATTATCCTTTCCGTAGCTGGAGATTTCACTGTCCTTACTAGGCCCGGTGGTACTAAATCCTGCTAGATGCTTTCCCGAACTGATGATGTAATTTGACGTTTCATCCCATGTATGGATTCATTACACTTCCATCGTTAATGTTGCAGAAAACCACGAATGGCCAGTACCTTGATTTGATCTTCACTCTCTAGCATCACGTCTTGTGGTCCGTGATGTCAACGCCACTCTTTATGGCATTATATGTCATTATGACTTCAGGCTCCTTTACTACTCATGCTGATGCCACTGGATTTTCACGAAGAGGGCTGATGACGGTAATAAGTTTGTTCTTCATAGTAACATAAGAGGCTGTAATCATATCTGCTTGGAAACCAAATAATGGAGAGTGTACACCACGTACCTTAGGTGTAGTAAATTTTCTGCAGGAGTTCACCATTGTTTTTTCCCGATAATACCAACAAGTGTCAGGTCTTTGAACAGGAAATAATGAGCTAAATCGAGAGATGTAAATGACTTATCACATGTGGTACTACGTCTGGACTTTTCAAGTTCAATCGCCAAGGTTTTCACATTTTTCTCTCCAAGTTGTACTACTCTGCTTTCTTCCTCCATATGGTCTCTCATGTTGATCCCCAGAAAATAAGTATGTAGCCAAGAAAACCAAACTTGTAGAATGTTAACAACGTTTTTGTTGAAAGAGTTTAAAAAGCTTTTATATAAAATATTCGGAGGCTTTACTTTGTAGCACGCACTCGTAAATAAGCTGTTAAAAGACTGGTGGTACTTTAGATAAGACAAACCGTAATATATTTCTTTTGGGTTACATTCAGTACAAATGAAAATATATGTAAGGTTTTTCTAATTACGTGCATAGTGAGATAAGTTCCTTTCCTTAAATTTTCCATCTGTTGTACGAAAAATTGCAGCCAAAACGATGCATTTATTAACATTCATATTAAAACTCTGAAGGTAATTGACTTATAACCCTTCATCTCCATGTGTTACGACTGTTCTATCAGTACACAAACCGCGGATTCTGCACGCCTCCTTCACAACTGATGTGAGCGGTAAGCGCTGGTTCCTGTGTGCTACAAAACACAACCTCTGTGGAATACTATTCGTACGAGAAATGCACGTGGTCATACAATAAAAGTGGAGAATTTTAATACGTCATCACTAACATGTATTGTAAGTAAATATGACAATATCAGACTCCAAGGTTATTTAACTTTTCCCGGGTTTAACTGAGTATTACACCCACACTAGTAAATCATTACACATTATCCAAAACCAAAAGTAATCCGTAACAAGGTACTTTAATAAACATACTGGGGATGTGCCTACAGTCTGCAGCCTGTCAACGTAATGGCGGATACTGCACAATACGCATATTTTCTCAGCACATAATGACAATCCACACGAAAATAGGCACAAAAATGAAAGAACATACAAATGAAAAATTGACACCATCAAACAACCCAAACAGATATGCATAAGCGATTCAACAACGAACGAAAAATGAAGAATGAATAACTTTGGTCGGACTAATAATAATAGCATTTATTAGCAATAATATGGACTGTGCCGGAAGTTAATGGGTTTGCAGAATTCTAATGTCTATGCTAAGAGTTTTAATAAAGGAAACAACTTTTAAATGTATTTCCGTATGATACTGAAAAGAAAAGAATGCCCTACAGTGTCTTAATTTTCAACTGCATAAAATCAGTTACAATGAAAAATTGCTTTTACAAAATGACTCTACAGGTTTATTTAGAGAAATAGTTGGCGAGAAATGAGCTATTTTCAATGTTATTCAATGTCAGACTCCACTTAGTAGGTGCTGTCAACAAGTCATCGACGTCCGCGTCGTTGATTCCTAATCACTGGGCAGGCGGTCCAGCATTATCGGTGCGTTGCTTTCCTCCTTTATCGTAGCCGGCCTTTGTGAAAGCAGCAGGAACGAGTAATGTTCTTAGAATAATCTGATTTGGAGCATCTACATGCAGAGAAGTAAGTAAGCCAAGTTTCATTTAAATAAAGCATGACGTATCCCGACGTAATGAAGTTTGTTAGCCGTTACTAAAAAGAGTTTCAGATTTATGTGAGTACGTTTGATTGTGGCTCAGCGAAATTTACAATACAACCGTCCACAGCAGGAAAGAACATAAATACATTTTTAATTTCAATGAACAGTCCGCTATCTGCATCGAACTAGCCGTACTATACACAATAGTTACAGAACACCATACACCGTACCTGTCATACCCCGATCTGCACAACATTCATTCAAGATTAAAGTTATTAATATCAGATTACGACAGGGAAGTGTGTTAGCATATTTACGTTTAATTTTACGGTCTGCCCTCTGTACCAAACAGTTTGTGTGGTATAAAATCAGAACATTGCACTTACAGCGCTCGTCGGTCAGCACATCAGAGTTTTTAAGATTGCGTCGAATAGCAGTGCCGACTAATAAGCAACGTGACACGTAAAGTTATTAGTTTCTTTTACAGGGTACCCAACGAAATCACAAAATAGTATCATTGATTGAATAGTTACTTTTCATAGGCGAAGAACATCAGTATACTTCCAAATGCACCAAGACAGTCACAGTCTTGTTCCGGCTACAGATTCTTTGTTCATGCTTTCGCTGTCAACCCATGTATGTGGTTGTACAGCGCTCAACACATCTCCCCTGACGCTGAACCGAGGCCACAGTGATTGTGAGAGCAGGGCTTGGCTTTTATTAACTGACGACGTTGAGCTGAACATGCTTTAAGTAAACAACGATTTGTGGCAGGTTCGATAACACTGCAGGCTGCAGTGGCTGCGATATTAGCAACTCGGGCACCACCGATCCCATAGTAATGGCGACAAACCTATAACTGAGGTTGGTGGTAGAACCGTGACCCAACTACAACGTCACCAACCTCTGACATATGGTCACATGTGGCAGGCAACAGAGCATGTGAGGTGAACATGGTTTGACAACACAATTTCGTAGTCCTATCCGCCCGACTGATGTAAATCCGGCATAACAATACGATTTGAAAAATTCCAAGTACATCGATTTACAATTTCATGCAAAGTTATAGCAACATTTTATTCTAGTCATGGAAAATGCATTTAAGTAACATGTTAATAAACATGAAATCATACAGCATCAGAACAAAGGTAGATAGCAATTAGCTTCAAGACAAGTGTATGACGTAAACAGAAACATAGTTGTACTACGAAATAAATTTACAAAACTCATTCTGAAATAACTATTACAATGCATCACGAAAGTTAAGCAGAAAACAAAGAGAAAGAATGTATAGGGAAGAGAAAAAACTGATATTCCTCTCCAGCGTTATTTTTACAAACGACATTAATGGTACTCTACATGGTATTGCGATAATGACAGTATGTCTCCGGGTAGCGAACAGTTCAGCATCTGTGGCCGCCGTAGCGAAGACTCCGCCATAGGCATATTGCGCGGGGCTTGGTCTCGTCATGATACATGCGATTAACAGTTGTAGAAAAATACAAATTAAATATATGAGTTCAAACCGATTACATCCACATGTCGTCTTCTCACCTATAGGCACACAGGTGGTAACAATGTCAGTGTGACAGCTTCCGATTTACTGCTGCACTACAGGTCTGATTCGAGTACTATACTTGCAGAGTAGGCCGGGTAGTGTTCTCCTCTCGCCAGCGTTTAAGCCTGGAAGCCAAAACAGGTTAACGTGCTTGTTCGCCACCGTGAAGAAACAGCGACTCAAGTTATACTACTTTTATCGTCCGGTCAGCTGTTACGGACCCAATGTCGTAGCTGCAATGTGTCTCAGCTCAGCTTTTCAGAAGCGTTGGAGGGTGTATTTTGTAGCGCATTTTGCTCATCTTGCACTCTGAATATTTTTTCTCACTTCACATAATGTGGTCACGTTCATGACAGTACCTCGTTTCCTATGACGTCATTTCGTTGCATTGAAGCGTGGCAGTTTTATGCTCCAAACTAAGCCGTGGTAGGGATGGCGGTTATCCCTGAAACAACTGATTTTCGGTTATATCGTTTCTTTCGCACACCAGTTTAACCTGGTTGATAAAATCGCTCAAAATAAACGCTTTCTGAAATAAAAGACTTTCAGTTTTTCATTCCTATTGTTTCGAGTAATAAATGTAGAAGAAAAATTTTTACTCTCTCAGTATGAAGATACATGGAAGCAAATTTATTATTATTATAATTATTATTTATTTTATGGCCTTCATTGGACCACTGTAGTCAAAAATACAAAGTTCTAAACAAGTTGTTACACAGGGATACAATTTGGTTCGACAATAACTTAATATGATATTTAGGTAATATAATTATTAGAGGCTATTCTTATATGAAAGGTGTTTTGCTCTTCTGTCTGCCCAATATTTCTTCATTCTTTCAGATATTTTCTTTCTTTCTTCATCTGAGACAACTCTTCCTGTACCCCTTTTATTGATTTTCATTTGTAGTCTGGTTTGCGGGTCTTGCAGTATTCTGGTATTCTCTGTCTTGGTTTTTAGGTCATCTACTGTAATTTGACGTTCTTTTATATCTTCCTTAATTTCTGTGATCCATTTAATGTCGCTCTTGCTATTCAACAATTTTTTTATTATTTTTTACTAATTCTATTTTCTGGAGTTCTCATCAGATGTCCAAAGAATGAGATGCGTTTCTTCCTGATTGTGCTCATGACTGGTTCTATTTTCTTATATACTGTTTCATTTGATGCTATTCTCCAATGTCCATTTATTTTATACTGTTTATTTATACATGTCCTAATTATTCTTCTTTCAATTTTTAGTATTCTGTCAATTTCTGCTGTATTAGTTGTTTTGAAGATAGTTTCAGCTGCATACGTTATTTCTGGTTGTGTAACTGTTTTATAGTGTTTTAATTTTGCATCTATAGATAGGCTTTTTTTGTTGTATGTAGTTTTGGTAATGTAATTTGCATAGTTAAGTTTTTTTATTCTATTTTGCCATGATGGCTTCTCCTTTAGATTGTATGTTAATATTTCGCCTAAATATTTAAATTTATCAACAGTTTTGATTTCCTGTTCTCCTACTGTAATTTTGTTTGTAAGTGGTGGATCAGTTAGCATAATCTCCGTTTTTTCAAATGATATTCTAAGGCCTACTTTCTCTGCTATTTCTTGTAGTGATTTCACTTGTTGCCTGGCTTCTTGAACGGTGTTGGCTAGGAGAGTAAGATCATCAGCGAATCCCAAGCAGTTTAAACTAATATCATCTTTTGCACTTCCAATTCTTATCCTCTTTGGATTGTCTTTGTACCATTCTCTCATTATCTATTCCAGTGCACAGTTGAAAAGTAATGGTGATAGGCAGTCACCTTATCTTAAGCCTGTTTTTATGGGGAATGGTTCCGAAATTTCTCCTCTGAACTTCACTTTTGATTTGGTGTTGGTAAGAGTGAGTTGTATTATTTTAATTGGTTTTGGATGGAGTCCTAGATTTCTTAAAATTTTTAATACTGAAGGCTTGTGGAGACAGTCATATGCCTTCTTAAAATCTACAAATGTTATTGCCAGAGGTTTGTTCCGTTTCTTGTAGTATGCCATAATCAATTTTAAACTAATTATCTGCTCTGCACAGCTTCTCCATGGTCTGAAACCTCCCTGATATTCCCCTAACTCCTGTTCTAATTGCTCCTTGATTCTTTCATATAGGACCTTGGATAGAATTTTATATGTGCAATCTAGGAGAGAGATTCCTCTGTAGTTGTCTGGGTTGCTCTTATCTCCCTTTTTGTGTAGTGGGTGGATGATAGCTGTGGTCCAATGTTCGGGAATTTGTTCTGTTACCCAAATTTTTGTTAGAGCCATGTGTAAGGAGGTCCTGACTGTGTCACTTTCATATTTCCACGTTTCAACAAAAACCTGATCTTCTCCACATGCCTTATAATTTTTTTGTTCTTTAAGAATTTCTTCTACTTCTTGAAAAGTTGGAGTGTCTAGTTTGTTAGGTTTGGTTTTTATTGGGGTATTTATGTTGATTTGTAAGGGTTCTTTGGGTTCCTCGCAATTCAGAAGCTTGTAAAATGCTTTTGCCATGATTTCTGCATTTTCCTACTTACTGTGTGTCATTCTTCCATCTTCATCTTTCAGTATTAGTGTAGGGTCCTCATATTGTTGTAGTTGTTTCCCAAAGATTTTTTAGTAGTTCCTGGAGTTGGTTTTATGATAATTACCTTCTATAGACTTTATAATATCTTTATGAAATCCTCTCTTGATTCTTCTAATAATTTGAGCGAATTTTTTTCTTTCATTTTTAAGGTTGATGACATTTTCTTCAGTTTTATGTGTTTGAAACTTTAACGATGCTTGGTGTCTATCTTCATGGAATTTGTCACATTCTGATGTCCACCATGCATGTTTCCTTCGTGGGTTCAAGGGAGCTAGATTCTCTGCTTCTTTTTTAAGATTATGGTTGTTCTAGATCATCTGTTAATTTTATGGTTTGTGTTATTTGTTGGTACTTATTATTTTTAAATAGCTGATGTGGGTCAAAACTCCTTTTTATTTTATTAGTTTTTCCGGTCCTATTCTTTAACAGTGTGAATTTGATTTTAATTTTAGCCATATAATGGTCTGAGCCTGTGTCTACTCCTCTCAGTACTTTAACATTGTGGATGTCCTTATGAAAATTTTTGTTCATACAGACATGGTCTAGCTGCCACTCGCCCTTCCTCCAGTCTGGATGTTTCTATGTTTTAAGTTTACTTCTCTTCCTCTTAAAGTATGTTGATTTAGATATAAGGTTGTGTTCTCTGCAGAGTTCTACAAGTCTTTGACCGTTCTTGTTTGTAAATTGATGTGGACTCCATTTTCCAATTATATTTTTATATTTCCTTTCTTTTCCCAACTGAGCATTGAAATCTCCCAATAACATTTTTACATTCTTTTTATTTACTATGTTCACAGTTTGTTCTAGAAGGTCCCAAAGTTTATCTACCTCTTCCTTTGTTTTTGTTAGACAATTTTTTTCATTTGTTTGGGCATAAGCATTTATTATTGTATAGGTTTTATTCATTGTTTTAAAGCTTAGAGTCGCAATTCTTGGAGATACTGCTTGGAAATGCGTTACTGAATCTATTATTTTTATGTTTACTAAAAACCCTGTTCCAAACTGGGGACATTGTTTCATTGCCCTCGGTCCTGGTTTCCCATTGTAAATTCTGTATCCTTGTGATTCGAATGGGTCGACTGTGGTGTTCCTCATTTCTTGGATCCCTGTTATTAAAATTTTTTGTTTATTTCGTTCATCTGTGAGCTCCTTGACTTTTCCGGTCTGAAGTAGCGAGTTTATGTTGTGTGTTGCTATATAATTTATTTGCTCATGTTTAATCTTCTTTTTGTGTTTTAGTGTGCATTTGGATGGTTGCAAACGCTCCGATTCGTTGCTGTCTTCTAGTTGACTACCCACCGAATCCGATGTAGCCTTTTCCTGCCTTTTTGAGCAGGACGGTGGAATTTTTTTCCTAAAAGACCTTTCCATTTTTGACTGTCGAAGATTGTCAACCTTAGTTGGAGCAAGCTCCGATTTACAACTACGGTTGTTAACCGCAGAGGGTGTGTTTGGTCCGCGAGAGCTATTTTATTTCACTCAAGTCCGCCAGTAAACCGGTGAGGACTCCCCTATCCGCCACCTGGGAGGCGCCACGTAGGAGTATCACCTCTCCTCCTACTATGACAGCTTAGTAGGTTCGTGGATAGAAGCAAAATATTAAATTAAACAGGTAAATAAAAGAAAACTTAGTCCGTCAAACGTCAGCTGCTTTGCTCGAAAAGTGGTAAGTGGTTGAATACCACAAGAAAACAGGAGTATTGTCTCATTAGTTCTATTTTTGGAAACTTTGCTCAAAAGTCATGTTGTAATCGGGGATAATAACACGATTTTGACATTAGTGTGTGCAACAGGGTAGAAACTGAGGTTGAATAACTCCATTTTTCATGTTGATTTGTCTGTGTACATGGGCCACAAGCAGCGTAGTCATACGTGTATTACATAGACACAGGTAGCTATTGTCTATTTACACTGTATACTACGAATGAAGAGAAGATTGTTAACATCGAATGTAGATTTAAGTGTTGGGAAGTCTTTTCTGAAGATAGTTGTCTGGAGTGTAGCCAAGTATGGAAGTGAAACATGGACGATAAACAATATAGGGGAAAAAGTGAATAGAAGCTTTCGATAGTGGTGCTACAGATGAACGCTGGAGATTAAATGGGTAGATCACGTAACTACTGAGGAGGTACTGAACAGAACTGGGGAAACAAGTAATTTATAGCACAACTTGACCAAAAGAAGGGATCGATTTACACGAAACATTCGGAGAGATCAGGGGATCACCAGTTTAGTATTGGAGGGAAGTGGGGGCAGACGAAGGGACGAATACATTACGGATTCAGAAAGACGTAGGTTGCAGTAGGTATACGGAGATGAAGAGGCTCGAACAAGACACAGTAGCGTGGAGAGCTGCATCGAACTAGTCTTCGGATTGAAGGCCACAACAATAACAACTATGAATGGATATTTGTTAAGTTTTAAATTTATTACTGTTACAATAATTTCCTTCCTCTTTTATTTTTTAATACAAACGGCGGAAAAATCATAAATAATTTGAAGCAAATGGAGCGTTGTACTACATTGCTAAGTCACTTCGTGAGAACATTTCCAGGCTGCAATACAAGGGATGGCCGGCGACTACAGCGAGAAACTACCGTATAGGCCACATGGAGGCAATTCTTACACGCTGTACGCAAATGCTTACCTTAAGCCACGACACGGGAAAATGTGGACGCGGCAGTGCTGTACCAACTCGAATGCCACGTGTCGGCTTCTGGTTTCCGTCGGCATTGTTATTAAAATAGCACTGATCGATTTCCCATTCTTTATAATAACACAATATTTCAAAAAATGGCTCTGAGCACTATGGGACTTAACTTCTCAGGCCATCAGTCCCCTCGAACTTAGAACTACTTAAACCTAACTAACCTAAGGACAGCACACACATCCATGCCCGAGGCAGGATTCGAACCTACGACCGTAGCGGTCGCACGATTCCAGATTGAAGCGCCTAGAACCGCTCGGCCACTCCGGCCGGCCACAATATTTCAAACCAATGCAACTTTTTAAAATAAAAGTTACTCATTTAAAAAAAAAGGTTTATTGAAGAATGGAAAATTTTAGCACAGCTGCTACAAAAAATATCGGTAATTAGTAACCAAAATACCGGTATCGGTGTTAATAGGTCGGTTTTTCCCAACTCTAGGCCGTGGCCTACGTTTTCCATCCGGACCGGATATCGCATGAATCACGTGAGGTGCAGTATCAGTAGGGGCTGATAGGTGCTGCCCGTTATTACAACGAGATCGCAAATATATGCAGAAGTGTCAGAGAAATGGCGCCTGACGACTGTTACGACAGACGTCCGATGTACACTCCTGGAAATGGAAAAATGAACACATTGACACCGGTGTGTCAGACCCACCATACTTGCTCCGGACACTGCGAGAGGGCTGTACAAGCAATGATCACACGCACGGCACAGCGGACACACCAGGAACCGCGGTGTTGGCCGTCGAATGGCGCTAGCTGCGCAGCATTTGTGCACCGCCGCCGTCAGTGTCAGCCAGTTTGCCGTGACATACGGAGCTCCATCGCAGTCTTTAACACTGGTAGCATGCCGCGACAGCGTGGACGTGAACCGTATGTGCAGTTGACGGACTTTGAGCGAGGGCGTATAGTGGGCATGCGGGAGGCCGGGTGGACGTACCGCCGAATTGCTCAACACGTGGGGCGTGAGGTCTCCACAGTACATCGATGTTGTCGCCAGTGGTCGACGGAAGGTGCACGTGCCCGTCGACCCGGGACCGGACCGCAGCGACGCACGGATGCACGCCAAGACCGTAGGATCCTACGCAGTGCCGTAGAGGACCGCACCGCCACTTCCCAGCAAATTAAGGACACTGTTGCTCCTGGGGTATCGGCGAGGACCATTCGCAACCGTCTCCATGAAGCTGGGCTACGGTCCCGCACACCGTTAGGCCGTCTTCCGCTCACGCCCCAACATCGTGCAGCCCGCCTCCAGTGGTGTCGCGACAGGCGTGAATGGAGGGACGAATGGAGACGTGTCGTCTTGAGCGATGAGAGTCGCTTCTGCCTTGGTGCCAATGATGGTCGTATGCGTGTTTGGCGCCGTGCAGGTGAGCGCCACAATCAGGACTGCATACGACCGAGGCACACAGGGCTAACACCCGGCATCATGGTGTGGGGAGCGATCTCCTACACTGGCCGTACACCACTGGTGATCGTCGAGGGGACACTGAATAGTGCACGGTACATCCAAACCGTCATCGAACCCATCGTTCTACCATTCCTAGACCGGCAAGGGAACTTGCTGTTCCAACAGGACAATGCACGTCCGCATGTATCCCGTGCCACCCAACGTGCTCTAGAAGGTGTAAGTCAACTACCCTGGCCAGCAAGATCTCCGGATCTGTCCCCCATTGAGCATGTTTGGGACTGGATGAAGCGTCGTCTCACGCGGTCTGCACGTCCAGCACGAACGCTGGTCCAACTGAGGCGCCAGGTGGAAATGGCATGGCAAGCCGTTCCACAGGACTACATCCAGCATCTCTACGATCGTCTCCATGGGAGAATAGCAGCCTGCATTGCTGCGAAAGGTGGATATACACTGTACTAGTGCCGACATTGTGCATGCTCTATTGCCTGTGTCTATGTGCCTGTGGTTCTGTCAGTGTGATCATGTGATGTATCTGACCCCAGGAATGTGTCAATAAAGTTTCCCCTTCCTGGGACAATGAATTCACGGTGTTCTTATTTCAATTTCCAGGAGTGTATAAACGGAAACATTAAGTGAACATTTGTTTGTTTTGGGAGAATATTTCTCAGGTACTGGGTCCGTGGCATGAGAGAAAAACTAGTACTGAACTCGTAAAAGCAAGTGTTTTTTTGGGGAAAAGAGTTCTTTCCTTGCACAGAGTGGTCGCCGCAAAGAAACAACTTGCTTTTCCGGCAGAGCGTATCCGCAACTCAGCGGACCGCTGCGTTCCCCTACTCCTACCCTTTGCTTATCCCTCCCACGCATTCCCCTCTCGACACCAGCCAGCCTTGTCCTCTAAGCGTAACGATAACAACTTCCCTGCAGTCCGCTGCCGGACCAACTTCCGCGGAGTGTTCGCCGGGTAGTCTGACCACGGGCACACATATCCTGTTAGCAGCTCTACGGTGTAGCTGACCTCAATCACTGACCGAATTACCATCATACATGCAGAATCGCAATGGGGTCAAAATAATTTACATACTATGCTGTTACGTACCTCTGTGTTCAGAACCACATAATGTCGCGTGATCAGTGAGTACAATATTAATTTACTCCGATTTGTCTCGCTTGTTCCAATAGAAATACTTCCATATACGTTTTCAACGATAATCGCTACAAAAACAATAACTCAGTTCAACTAGATCCTGTTATTGTATTGTCCTTTTAAGCTCTTCATAGATCAAACAATATTTTATTTCCTGCTGAGATAAAAACGTTTCTGCTTAAATATAAAATTTCGCATTATAACAATCTGTAAAACAACTATTTACCTCAATACTGCTTAGAGCACTATTATCCTTTCCATTAAACGTTAAGGATGTACATATTGGATTAAACGATACATACTGTGTCTGTTTTAGCTATCAAAAGTATTTTAATAACTGAAAAATTCTGCGAAATTAATTGTTTTGCAATCTTTCAGTATATCCTTGCAGAAAACGGAGTTGTAATAAATGTAAGAGCTATCTCAAAATGAAGTGTATATCAGGCACACCTTCAGGAGACCACCAAATTTAACCCCATGTTATATTTAACCCCATGATATACGCTTTACATTATTGTATTGTTTGTATTTATTAGCTCGTTATAGACTTTCTGTAACTTGATTATCATTTCTTCCCTGCTGAATAAAATTCGCTTCCGTCTGTTGTTCTAAAGAGTTACTGCTACGCACACTCTCCAGTCCAACTAAAATATGTACTTCTCTAAGGATGTCGAAGCACACTGAAGAGCCAAAGAACTGGTAAACGTGCCTGATGTCGTGTAGGGCCCCATGAGCCCGTGAAGTCCGCAACACTACATGGCATGACCTCGGCAAGTGCATGAAGTACTGCTGGAGGGAACTGACGCCATGAATCGTGCAGGCCTGTCCTTAAGTCCGTAAGGATACGAGTGGGTGGATATCTCTTCTGAAAAGCACGTTGAGAGGCATCCCAGATATGATCAACAGTGTTCATGTCGGGCAAGATTGGTGGCCAGCGGGGGTGTTTAAACTCAGAAGAGTGTTTCTGGAGCTACTATACAGCAGTTCTGTACGTGTGGGATGTCGCATTGTATTCCTGGTATTGCCCAAGTCTGTCAGAATGCACAATGGACATGAATGGATGCATGTGAACAGACAGGATGCTTTCGTACGTGTCACCTGTCAGAGTCGTATCTAGATATATCAGGGGTCGCATATCACTCCAACTACACACGCCCCACACCATTACAGAGCCACCACCAGCTTGAACAGTCTCCTGCTGGCATGCTGGTTCCATGAACTCATGAGGTTGTTTCCGTACCCGTATTCGTTTATCTACTCGAAACAATTTGAAGGGAGACCCACCCGACCAGGCAACATGTTTCCAGTCATCAACAGCTCCATCGATGATGTTTCTTGGAATGATTCGCATTCTGACATTTGTTGATGGCCCAGTATTGAAATCTGCAGCTATTTGCGGGAGCATTGCACTAGTGTCACGTTGAACGATTCTATTCAGTCGTCGTTGCTCCCGTTCTTTCAGGACCTTCTTCTGGCCGCAGGGATGTCGGTGATCTGATGTTTTGATGGATTCCTGATATTTACGGTACACTCGTGAAATGGTCATTCGGGAAAATCACCACTTCGCCACTACCTCGGAGATGCTGTGTCCTGTCACTCGTGCGCCGACTATAACACCACGTTCAAACTCACATAAATCTTGATAAACTGCCACTGTAGCAGCACACACACTTTTTGTCTTATATCGGCGTTGCCGACCGCAGCGCCGTGCCCAAGCTGTTTATCTCTGTATTTGAATACCCATGCCTATACCAGTTTGTTTGGCACTTCAGTGTATTTTATTGGTTATACTATTATAGGTGTAATGAATACAAGAGATGTTAATAAATAGTGTCACTGTCTTTATCATTTGAACAACGAAATCATGGAGATAAGGACACAGCACACACACACGCACCCACGCACGAGCACACACACACACACACACACACACACACACACACACACACACACAGACACTCACATACACACACACACACACACACACACACACACACACACACACACACACATACTCAACAGTTGGAGCCATTAATTGGTGCTACAAATTATCACTGAAGTTTTGGAACCAGAATTACAGGTCATTTTCAGGTCGACCTATGGTCATTGTTATTTTTTCTTCAGGTTTGCTTCCATTAAAAACTGCAACGTCAGAACTGCCTCCTCTTGCCTTTACCTTTTCTAAAGCCAAACTGATCGTCCTCTAAGCCATCCATTCTTCTATATATTATACTTGAGCCGTGATACTGTACTGTCCTTCTCCAGTTGATGTGGTGGCGGGAGAACCTATTTATGTCCGTTGTGTCGAAAGTGATTTACCTAGAATTGTTTTCAGTTGAAAATAAAATGGTTCAAATGGCTCTGAGCACTATGCGACTTAACTTCTAAGGTCATCAGTCGCCTAGAACTTAGAACTAATTTCAGGGAGGCTGAAAGGTGTAATCGTGGAACGTGGCCTACCTCGCTGAAAGTCGCAAAAAAAGTTGGCCCAGAGTAGGCCGTATATGATTTCTAAGAAAATTTAGCCACGTTTTGTTGGGTCCTATAAAGCTCTAGAGGTTTTGAGTTCAGTTTCGTTTCGTGTACAGAGCACGACGATGGGTGACGCTGTCAGGGTATGTGATGGTCAGATCAAAGATGTGGATATGCACGGGCATGACTGGGGGTCCTTACATCATTAACCGCCCAGGATCCTGATCACGGAGGAAGACTGAGCCGTGGTAGTCAGTTCATTAACTATTCAGCAAGGTGAACAAGGGCTCAGGAGTGGTAAGGTCGGGTAGCCCTGAAAACAAATTTAAACTTCTCATAAGATTTTTTATTTTAGCTCAGAGACGTGTTGCAAGGAAATTTGACAAATTACAACACCCAAGTTATGAGGCAGATAACATTATATGCCTTTTGTAAAATATAAAATAAAGGATGATAGTAAATATACTTTTATATACACCAAATCTGATTTGACAGTACAATAAACTTATAAGAAAAATGCCTCAACGTCATGCCACCTAACTTCAATTTTAATTGAATTAAAATGTGTGCTGACTGAATTAAAATGCAAAAAATTATTTTACTGAATCGAGAGAGTCACGTAACGTGAAGATAAAAACTGATTGCTTCTTTTATCTGATAAGGATTACAGCCAATAAACCAACATCCGACAAATATAAGATACGTATTTTACAACATGGCATTTCTGTGTGTAATACAGCTTTCCAAGTGAAAATAACTGTAGGCAAATCACTCTCGACAGATCGAACACAAGGAGAGTCTTCCACGATCACATGAACTGGAGAAACACAGCACAGGAAACCGCAGAATCATTACATGAACGTCGGCCGAAGAACCCGATACAGAACCCAATAGGCAGTTTGTCAACAACTGGCCACGAAAGCCTGAACAATTTTGTAAACAGCAGGAAGACACAAACAATAGTGAGAACCCTCCTTGGCGTCATAACACACCAATTATCATAATAAATAGGCAGCCAAGTTATTCGTGACATAGCAATTATCATTAGTAATATCTTTAGCTGAAACACTGTAATTAGTACAATCCGTGGGGTGGAGAGCGAAATACAATAAAATAAAAAAAAGGGCACTTCAACGGACAGCAGATCATGACCAGAAAACATAACTGAGCGTACATAAGCATAGCTTCCTTTTGGTTCAAGTCAAACAATAATACCAACAACTCACAAAGAAGGCGCAGATCAATTAACTGTAACCGCAATCGGCGTAGCCTATAATCAGAGCACAACCAGAACACAGTGTTCAGTGTTTCCAAACGCAATTCCTCACCAGTAACAACAAGCGGCGTGCAGACCCTCTGATGCAATAGAAGTCCTGACGTGAAATGTGGTCCTTCTGCCAGCAACGAATAAAGTCCAAAACGATCAGGTCGACATAAGGGTAGTTGGCACGCCCTATACCGACAATGTTAAATTTAATGACTTGGCTTCCCTGTATTTCAGGAACCACTGTAGCAATTCAAATGAAACTTTTGCAGAATATTAAACTGTGTGTTCTGAGTTTACTGAACAACAATAGTTTCATTTCAGCCACTTCTTACGGAAATCCATTTTTTTATAATTACGCGGTAAATTTTTTTACCCTTTTTTGTACGTTATCCTAAACAATTTTGGTTACACATATCATTACGTTCTTCTTTTAGTTCAATAGACTCAGGATATGTATGTTATTACTCCTAGAAAATTTTAATACTCTACCCGAAGTGGTTTCTGATCTTTAGGGAAAAATGCAACAGAAAATGTAAATTTTCAGGAACGGCTTCTGAAGTTTCAAAAGACTGTAACTCACTTGATATATGTGTAATTTTTTATTTTTAGTGACTCAGAAGCACCCGACACCATACTGTATATCATCCTCTTGATCTTTTTCCAAGTTTTTCCTTCTTTTCTTCTTTCTGGACTTCTTAGTTGCCAATAGTGCTACATACTCTGCTTTATCAATGCTAACCTTGCCCATCCGTTCAAGTTTCTGATGCAGTTTGCTCCAGGATTAATTCCCATATGCTGTAGCACTTTCACCCTAATAATGTGTAATGTTGCCACCATTAAAAGCAATAACAGTATCACTGATCCCTCGCTTTAGTGTCTTCATTCCAACATAGCATTTTTTTTAGTAACCGAGTCCATATAAGATTACTGAACGACTGATTGGAATTTTGAGTCTGACCATGCAGACACTTCTTCAGTAATTCAGGATTTGACAGGTCTCTGTAAATAGGTTTTATGATAACCATAACTGCTGCTGGGATGGGACGTTTATGGCTGTATGAACTGTTTGAGTACTGGGCATTGCGGTAATTGCACCATGAATCAGGTCCAGGAGGGCAAAGATGGTATAATGGTTTTTCATTAGTTGACAGTCTGTGCAAGAAGGTAGGCCATACTGCCTGTTTCATTTTCAACAAATCCTCAGTATTATTTGTAATGTGCATCCCGTAGTGCTGTTGTGGTCCATCAAACATTTTGTCCGTCAGCCTGCCTCTTATGGTTTTACCATCAGAAAGTGTCTTGTCTCTCAAACTTTGTTTGAACTTCCTTAAAACAGCGCAACACTACAGGAAGCCGGAGTTAGGACCAGCCGAAACTGCGCTCCTAGATCACCCTTCTGTATACAACATTGTCGATATTATTAGATCTTGAAGTAATGCACGTAGAAATTTTATCATTTTCAACGCCTTAGATTATATTTTAAAAAATAAAATGTTTTCCATGTCAGTTTCTAAGTGATATACACTACTGGCCATTAAAATTGCTACACCACGATGACGACGTGCTGCAGACGCGAAATTTAACCGACAAGAAGAAGACGATGTGATATGCAAATGATTACCTTTTCAGAGGATTCACACAAGGTTGGCGACGGTGATGACGCCTAAATCGTGCTGACATGAGGAAAGTTTCCAACCGATATCTCGAACACAAACAGGGGCTGACCGGCGTTGCCTGGTGAAACGTTGTTATGATGCCTCGTGTACGGAGGAGAAATGCGTACCATCACGTTTCCGACTTTGATCAAGGTAGGATAGTAGCCTATCGCGATTGCGGTTTATCGTATCGCGACATTGCTGCTCGTGTTGGTCGAGATCCAACGACTGTTAGCAGAATATGGAATCGGTGGGTTCAGGAGGGTAATACGGAACGCCGTGCTGGATCCCAACGGCCTCGTATCACTAACAGTCGAGATGACAGGCATCTTATTCGCTTGTCTGTAACGGATCGTGCCACCACGTCTCCATCCCTGAGTCAACAGATGCGGACGTTTGCAAGACAATAACCATCTGAACGATCAGTTCGACGACGTTTGCAGCAGCATCGACTATCAGCTCGGAGACCATGGCTGCGGTTACCCCTCACGCTGCATCACAAACAGGAGCGCCTGCGGTGGTGTACTCAACGACGAACCTGGCTGCACGAATGGCAAAACGTCATTTTTTCGGACGAATCCAGGTCCTGTTTACAGTATCATGATGGTCGCATCCGTGTTTGGCGACACCGCGGTGAATGCACAATGGAAGCGTGTATTCGTCATCGCCATACTGGCGTATCACCCGGCGTGACGATATGGGGTGCCATTGGTTACACGTCTCGGTCACCTCATGTTCGCATTGACGGCACTTTGAACATTGGACGTTACATTTAAGATGTGTTACGACCCGTGGCTCTACCCTTCATTCGATCCCTGCGAAACCCTACATTTCAGCAGGATAATAGACGACCGCATGTTGCAGTTCCTGTAGGGGCCTTTGTGGATACAGAAAATATTCGACTGCTGACCTGGCATGCTCATTCTCCAGATCTCTCACCAATTGAAAAAGTCTGGTCAATGGCGACCGAGCAACTGGCTCGTCACAATACGCCAGTCACTACTCTTGTTGAACTGTAGTGTCGTGTTGAAGCTGCGTGGGCAGCTGTAACTGTACACTCCATCCAAGCTATGTTTGACTCAATGCCCAGGCATACCAAGGCCGTTATTGCGGCCAGAGGTGGTTGTTCTGGGTACTGATTTCTCAGGATATATGCACCCAAATTGCGTGAAAATGTAATCACATGTCAGTTCCTGTATAATAAATTTGTCCAGTGAATAACCGCTTATCATCTGCATTTCTTCTTGGTGTATTTTAATGGCCAATAGTGTATATATCATTTTATTCTGAAAAATGCAAATTTTATAATGAAATAAATATCCGAAAATGTGAAAAAATTTGTTCTTGTGTTCTTACTCTCCCTAAAGCAGAAAACCGAATTTCTTCTCCTGACAGCCTATCAGTGGAGTTCCCCACTATCAACGGTCACAGGTGGCGCACGGGTTGCAGTGTCTAGCCGTACTTCAGAGTATATATATCTGTGGAGTGAGCAATCGGATGCACAGAATGCCGCTGCTGAAGTCACGTGATATTGTGGCCACTCATGTTAGTCCGTATAGCGAGCGCTTAGAGGTTTTTGAGTGTTATTACCTCGCTAGAACACATAAATCACTTTCGGAAGTATCCTGGAATTTTGTTTATACGTTGTATATTCATCTTCACAATTTTATAGCTGGGACTGAAATACTTTTAAAGCTGTGAATAGCAAAGGTGTTATGCTTTTCCTCCACAATACCATAGCTCGGTTCCACTTTACTTACGCTTTTTCGGGTGCAGGAAAGAAGTGACAGACAACAATACCTTTTTTGGTTTTCTATTGCACTGATGCATGTTGTCGAATCCCCATTCTGATTAATTAAGTTACAATAACACTGTACTGGGCACCGATGCATCACAGAAACGAGGGTGGGGCGAGAGAAACGCATTTGCAGCAATGAAATTGTTACTGTAAATAAGCAACTTACACCACCTGCATTGTTTATTTGACTACCAACAATAATTTTTAAGTTTTCTATTGCACTTATTCACCTGAATAAACAGGAGGAAATTAATCACACTGCCTCATATAAATTTTCTCTGCATATGAACATAGCACGAATACGTAACACTGACTGCAGCTTAAACCCACTTGCAGATTTATCTAGCATTTCTCTCGTAAATACATGGACAAAACATAAAATCGCAGAAATTTGCTCTACAATACCAGACATTATAATATCGCGTCTCGATATTTTTAAAACATATAAAGCGCCTCACATCAATATGATATTGACTATTAGAAGTTTGTTGTGCGTATCTATGAAAAGTAATTGACCCCTTCACGTACTTCTCTTTACATCCGTAGCAACAAGCATATTGCACCACGGCCGCTGTTACTGTTAAATCGTGTAGAAACGTATGTATAAACAGGTGAAATATTTTTAAAAAACGCAGTTGATATCCGTTTGAACTATGGCAGCGCCATCTAGCGGGCCAACCATAGCGCCATCTGGTTTCCCCATTCAAGCTAGACAAGTTTCGTTCTTTGTAGTTTTTTCGTTTGACGCTTATTTCGTGAGATATTTGGCCTGGTCACGATCAATGGACCACCCTGTATATCGTCATGCAGATGGACTACCGTAATCATCATCATGTGTGGTAAAGGTGAGATTTAGCATTTTCGGAAAATTTTACCGATATCTGGGCAGCTGGAGACCTCCTGATATGCAGTAAACTTGTACTACTGAGTGCTCTACCCCACACTAGCAACAGCAAAACGTACAAAATGGGCAAGTGACCATATCACGGAATTGTCCCTCGACTTCTGAAAGAACGAGAATAAGGACGTATGTGGCGTAATTAGTGAGAGATATCTTGGTGAGGAGATCAAGTTGACTCAGCAGCCAGAACCAGTTCGCCAGATATACATTACAGGTAAACCTACACGGAAGAGTGTCGAAAGACCCACATCGACAGCATGTTGCCGTGTCACTAAGTCCATTTTGGTGTAGACGCTCATTAGGGGGTAATAACTTATTAAGGACTCTGTACCAAGAGAGGCAGTCACTTCCATCGTGTGAATTGGGATATTAATGTTGGTCGACACAAATACCAGTCTGTTCGATTGGGGTCGACCACCCTGTGATCGCAGGATACCAGGAATTTTATCACGACAACTTGTCGTCTCAGGATGTCGTCCCCCAGAAAGCTCACAGCAATATAAAATTTTCGAAAGAAATGAGGTTCAAATGAATGCGACCTATGCCAGTGAATGAAGAAAGGCTCATAGGCTGTACGAGAATAAAGAGTCGTTATGTGGTAGTATGCTACTCACAGATAAAAATCAGTGTGTTGCGTCGGACGTACAAAGCAGACGCCTTTCGTATATCTGAGCAAGGCAAGCCTCCTTCAGTGCGCGGCTTTGTGAGATCCTCGCTCGTAACGTAGCTTACGTACAGTTGCCGCAGCTTTTTCACTAACATTTCGGCAGGAGGAAAGAGCTGCGCCTTATTATGTCCCTTACATGAAATATAGATGCCAAACATTCGTACTTTCTCCAAAATCATAAGCTACCGTCGTTGATGGTTCATTACGGCACCATGAGCTTTAGAAGTAACACATTTCCACGTCAAAGCCGCCGTTTCTAGATGGAGAGGGAACAAGGAGGATATTAAAAGCCTACTGGGACTGGCAGAAAGGGCATTACTGACCAACGGAAGTAAACTAGTACTAAACATAGCGCTTAATTTGAGGAAGAAGTATCTGAGACTATTCCTGTCTAGAACAACATTGTATGGTAGTGATAAATTGTATGTAGGAAAACCGGAACAAAAGAGAATCGAAGCACTTGACGTTTGGTGCTATAGAAGAATGATACAGAAGACAACTGAAAAATAGGTGGACCGTTAACGTAGGAAATGAGGAGGTTCTTCGCAGAGTCATCTATGAATAGAATATAAGGGAAACACTGTCAGGAAGAAGGGACAGGACGACAGGACGACAGGACATGTGTTAAAACATGTGAACATAACTTCCATGGTACTATAGGGAGTTGTAGAGAGTGAAACCTTAGAGGAAGACAGAGACTAGAATATATTCAGTAAATTAATTGAGGATGTAAGTTGCAAGGGCTACTCCGAAATGTACGGCTTGGTACCTGAGATGAATTTCTGGAGGGTCGCATGCCACCAGTCAGAAAGCTGATGACTGAAAAAAATAGTGATAAAGTCCCCGGCTTTTTCTGGGGTTTCTGGCATCATGGGTTCCCTTACATGCACTTCTAATGCTGTGGTTGCTGTCGAGACTAAAGTTATTGCTGAATGTTCTGCTTTTAACGCTGTTCTTGATGAGAGAAATTCAGGAGTCGATTTATGGAACAACAACTTTTATTCACCAAACATAATTTAAATTGGTTTATGAGGCTCATTTATGCAGCTAGTGATTTGTTCAAACAAATTTAAAGCATATGCGACTATTTTCATTGTTATTCGTATTATCAGTATTACAAAAATATAACAGAAAAAGTAATTTATTGTATCTCTAAAGAATGTACCGTTTCACCACAATAAGGTAAGCTCATCTCTTCTTAGAGAGCAGCGAGCTGAAAAACCACGATACCCAAGTTTGATATCAGTGGTTTAAACTGTCAGACTCTGCAATCCTGCACGTGTAACATTCATAAACTGTGAAAACAAATTCTGAGGATTTTGAACTCAGCAAGTTAATTAATGCGTACAAATTAGTGACATCACGGCATGGTTGCCTCTCACTGGTAGACAACGAAATAATCTTCAATAAAGCCCCTCTCTATAACAAGTTATCACGGATTTATTCATCAGCTGCTGCAAACTGGGCAATTGCAACGACTGAAACACATGAATTAATCTCTGTTACTGTCTCTCAGTTCGACCTATCACTAAGCTAATTAAATCTGCCATTCGAATTCACACGTAATTAAGCCTCTAGCACAATTCGTTCTTCCTGTGCAAAATCATATAGTTGTCGACTGTTTCTGCGTTAAATAAATTACTGATATGCCTCGCCAAACCATAATTTCTCTTGGTATGAGAGAAAGCATTGGAGCTTATTTTCGATGTAAATAGTGGGTGGCTTTACATGTCTAAGCTTGATCATTGCACGTAAAATATGAGCCGTAGCGGGACCGGCGCCAGTAGTATCTCTGACATGAGTAGGATCGATTTCCTAGTACAGAGGCTTTTCTTGGGGCTTGGGCCGGCTCGAGATATAAGGGAGTGCCGACCGCGAGCATAAAAAACAACGCTTTGTGAAAGGAAGGCGGCAGTGCGCGAGTCGGCGATTGGCTGGTGGGCAGAAGCGTAGACGGCGTGCCTGAGGCTGGGCGGCGATTATCACGTGGTTGTCCTGGGGGCGGCGGGAGCTGGCCGGTGCCGGGCATTCTCCGGCAACCTCGTCAGCTGTGGATGTGCCTGTCTATTTGGAGGGACACTCTGTTAAGGCCTTGCAAAGTGATGATCGGACATCTTCGCAAAATGACCAAAACATCAAGACACCCATTTAAGTACTCTGATTACTAAGAGCGCTTAGTTAACTGTGATTGTGATCACTCTTGGTACAGGAAGACGTTGCCGGAGGCGTTTCATTTGATGCCTCTTACTAAGCATGTGCTCTGCTTCCGCATAATATTGATGTATTTGCAGAATGTTAGTTCATTAGCTATTATTAGCAACTGTTTAATTTGCTTACGATATCGGTTAATCCATTTCAATATGTCCTCTGCGGGCAATCTGACTTTTTATTTCTAAAGGTTACGGTGTTGATCTTTGCAGACCCACCTAAGGTGGCCGATATGTGTATAATTAAGTTCTAGTGAGTGTCGGTTCTCGTGAGCCAGTTCATTTCCCACTCTTAGCGTCTGTTTCACGTAAAGAAAGGACTTTCAAGTGAAATTAGTTGTTGTTTAGCCTTGATTTTATAGTGCTAATTTACTGGTCAATCTTGAATGTTAAAGTTCAGAAGAGTTTTTTGGCCTTCTGCTGTCGGGCGTGGTCTGTGTTTCACTGAGCTGAGGCAGCGGGCAACCGAAGCGCAGAGTTTTCCTCTAGATTACAAGTTTGACTTACGGGATGTGGACTTCGCCTGAACTCGTGTGTTCCTCTGCAGTAGCGTTTTCTGGGTTCACATTTCGATGGCCTACTCGATGTGGGGTTGCAAACGGAGCCTCGTCTTGCTTCGAAGTTAAGTATTACTTCCCTCAGTCGGTTCCACCGTTCTTGGTTAATCTTCGGCCTTACAGGCTTAGACCTTACTTCTGTTGTTAAACATTTATGATTGTACAAAGTTGTAACTTTCTATGTCCTAAAAGCCCATCTTACAAGCCAATGGGCATTGGAATAATTTCGTGGTTCGCTCTGCAAGTTTCTCTACTCTAGGAATTTCCCAGACTGCCCAAGTTACGTTTTAATAAATATGTTCTAAGTATTCGTGTTAAAATTGTGGCTGTGTATCCACTGTCATTTTACATGTAATGTTAAAGTATTGGTGTTGAAAGGGTCTTAAATAACGTGTCTTAACTAGAGTAGTTTTGTTAAAGTTATGGTCAAATTCAGCCTTTTTGGCGTCTCAGTTTTTATGTGAGATTGTTTTTGGTATTGAATTGAAGTGTTCACTTTATTAGGTCAGCGCTTCCACTCAGTTTATATTTAAGGATAAAAAGCAGGTTTTGAGTGAAAATTTTCCAAAATTTTTAAAGGAACAACTTATCAGTTAGAACAGTTGGCATAATTAGGCAAAAACAAGATTCAAGATAGTCAACACTGAAGTCTGAGGCGAGAATTTATAATTCGCGGCATGTGATGGTTCCCACGTTGACAAGCATACGAGGTTAGCGACACTGTTGCGCTGGCCCTCGGATAGGGGTGTGGTCAGCGGTGTTATGGGCGCCAATGGTGTCACTCTAGCCTTTATGGTACAGCGCGAGATGAAAGCACTATCTACCATTGAAGCTGGAGTCTCGCATTGAGCAGCAACCGTGCCCAACAGAGCAGTCGGATCTTGGACTTCATTATGGTGGCTTCAAGGTACGGCTGCACAGCACTGTGCTGACAACAGGCGCTCTTCCTCAATGCCACGCCTGCCTTAAGGAGCGCCACTCCTTCGAGCCGTTTGCAGAGCAATTCGAGGCGGTGAATTGGGCGAGATCTATAAATGGGAAGCCTTCTCCAAGCTGTTATGACAAGGAGCCCTCCAAGGGACCACTCTGTCAACAAGTGGCATGGCCGATGCGTGGTCACAAACAACTTAGTGGGGTAGTTGGAGTATTTTCCTGGGCGAGAGAGCAGCATTTCCACTGGTGTTGCAGACAGAACCCTTTACGTTACAAAAGGAACGCTGAAAGGATGCAGCTGCATTTCGGTTGGATGAGTCATGCAACCCAGTGTACAGTGACTAGTAAGGGATGTGCATTACGTCGCTCCGATGATCAGTAATTCAACATACGGAAGACCCATGGGGACAGTGCGGATGTTTCTGTGAAGAATTCACACTGCCTCTGAGCACTATGGGACTTAACATCTGACGTCACCAGTCCCCGAGGACTTTGAGCTAGTTGAACCTAACTAACCTAAGGACATCACACACATCCATGCCCGAGGCAGCATTCGAACCTGCGACCGTAGCGGTCGCACGGTTCCAGACTAAAGCTCCTGGAACCGCTCGGCTACACAGGACGGCTAAAGAACCATACTGACTTGCTTTTTATTCACTGCGAATGTGACTGATTTTGTATATGTCACTGCAGACGAGATGATCTTCTTGCTATTACACTTTCTTCTGTTTCTTCCTCTAAAACTGCGTTCCAATACTCATTAATCAGTACATTTTCATCTCCGTTTACATATCGATGTATCCGTTGAGTACCCTCATATACTTATTCAATCTCTTTATCTTCTGCCTGAGATGTTGGCATGATACCTGAACTTTCGTGATCGGCTTTGGTTTGACGTCGAATCTGATGAGGGCAACCCCAACACTGAACTGCCTTACTTTCCTGCACATGAAGATCCTACTCCGCTTATACAGTTTTCCGCTGTTGATACAACACTGTATTCATCTGACCATCTTTCCATTTCACCTCATTGACCCCCACTGTATGTAGACTGCGACCTAACAAACCCTTTTCAGATTTTCTAATATCCCTACCACATTCTCACATCTGTCTTGACTGGCTTCAGTTCGTAGAATGTTACTTTTTAGTTATTATGCATTCTTTTCCTCATGGTGTTCTCCTCCTTGGCACTCCTCTCCCGAAGATCCGAATGAGAATCCAATCTGCAGACTATTTCCAACGAAAAATTCATGATAACATCTCATTTACATGCCACATATCCAGTGGATACACAATATGTGTCTCTAACGCAGCCATCTCCATTTCCTTCTGCATCCTCGTGCCGTCCGTTATTGCTGATTCTTCCACCTTTTAGGTGCAGTTCCCAACACCAAGGGCAAGACAATGCCGTAAAACTCTGTTCACTCCTCCTGCCCATTTGTCTAGGAGTTTGGGAGAACGAATGTGACTTTTTGTAACTGAAGTGTTATGCTGACATTGGTGATAATTTTATTGAAAATTTAAGCAGAGGCTGCTTTCCAATCCGGGTCCTAGTGCATCCTGATTGTTAGTAAAGAACGGCATTCCTAGACTATCGTTTCACGCCATAATAGAATTTAAAAACCTGTGAGCTATCACTGTTGTACACGATTGCACTATGCCAGCCACATGGAAATACATCACATTTTAAGCAGGAAAAAGAAGAAGCTGGCTTTACGAATGAACGTAACATATTGAACCACTTACGAGTCTTCAATGAAACTATAGAACGGAGCGATGTATGTTAGTTGCCGCTTTATACGTGACTAATTGAGTGTAAGTAAGAATCTGACCAGGTTTTATAAAATTGGCACTGACAATCCGTCAAAAAGCAGTCATTGCAACGAAGGTTAGTGATCTGAAAAATGCTCTCGTCAAAGCTACAGCTTCCATTGGATTGAATCAGTATGGTAGGATATTCAGAGTAGATGGAACAGTGAGGCAAGGAAGTTCCCTATACAAAAAATTATTCACAACCGAACTAGAGAATGTTTTCGTCTTACTGAAGCTGGATAGTTACGTGTGAACTGTAGTGTTTGCGTTACCACCGATTAACATCGGCCGGCAGCTGGTGGCCGAGCGGCTAGGCGCTTCAGTCTGGAACCGCGCGACCGCTACGGTTGTGTGTGATGTGCTTAGGTTAGTTAGCTTTACGCAGTTCTAGGGGACTGATGACCTCAGATGTTAAGTCCCATAGTGCTCAGAGCCATTTGAACCATTTGACTAACATCGACTATGTGTGACAGAATCCGGTAGTGCAAATTTGAAGGTAGACCTGCAAGTCAGTGATAAGACTACAACGATAATTATCAAGACGTCAGAAAAAGAGGTTTAAATTAGCAACGGAGGCATAAAGCCCGTCGATGAGAATTTTTAAGTTCGGCAGTGAGAAGTAGACTTTTCATGGTTTTACCATTTAAGAGACTCAAGATCAACATGTTGGGTTTTAATGACAGAGAAGGAGAAAGTGACCAAACGCAATTGCTGCTCCCATACGTAGAGACACTAATGCCCTGAAATAATTTCAAAATGTTGCCTGACACGTAAAGTTTCGCAGAAATAGTCACACGCAGACACGCACCTTGATATTGGAGCTGAGAGACATGGGCTGCCATAGCCTCTATTTGAATGTTGAGAATAATGATTCCTTAAAGGCTGATCCAAAATAGAACAAATGTTATCTTCTGCTTTTTGGTGTCCGGCTAAGAAACGATGAATTCTGCTCACTATTGTAATAGCCAGCTTGGAGTGAAGGAGATCATTTAGTTATTAGAGCCAAAATATAACACATGAACGTCGGTTATGTGTAACATCACAATAACATACTACACACCTCCGCATGTTATCTCATAAACAGCAATCGCTGAAACAGCACCCATTGACCTACATTGTTTGCAACTGTAGCCTGATAGCAAGCCAACAAGTATCAACATGCTTGTTTGTAATGTCTCGTGACTGCCACACAGTATGTCACTGTCGACGCATCAGAATGTTATTTCGTATAAAATTTGTCATCTCTTGATTAAAAAATTGTGGATTCAAAGTTGCCTTTTCCACAAACAATAACTTGCTAAAAAATTGCATTCACAGTCTCAAGAGCACAGTTGCTTCGATACAACATTCAGAGTGTATAAAATCATTTGGAGAGCATGTCGCGCTTATTATGTAAGACAAACTGGAAGGTCTTTTAATGTCCGGTACAAGGAACATTTGTTGGGAAAAAGCGGCACTAAAATATACAGTTCCACTTTTGCTGATCACCTGCTAATTTCCAGACACAAACCGAAATGCGTTGAATAAATTTCCTTTTTACATGCAGAAAAGAAAGGTCTTAGGCTCCATGTACTCTAAGAGCTGACAGTTTTCAAGCGTATTTCTAAGAACGATGGCATCATCCTCAATGAACTGTTACAATTACGTAACAGAATTTTATTTCGACAGTTTTAATCAACTGCACACGGAATTTTGATTTCCCTACTTTTTACTATATTTTTGCCTGCTTCTGTTCCAAAACATTTCTTTTTCATCTCATAGATTTAAAAATTTAACGTTTTTTTCATTTACTTCTATTACAATGTTCCAAATGGGCACAAAGTCATTGTCCGCTCCAGGTGGCGTCGCAACTCGTTTTCTTGGCAGCAATGTAAACCACTGTTCCGATAATTTTGACGATGTACCCATCAGGGCACACGTGGCAAAGGCTGTAACGTTTTATTTCAGATTTGACTTGAGCATAGCTACTCTAAAATCTGACTATTGCTTTTTAGCAATGTAATTTTACTTAAGTAACCATTCAACGTCATGAAAAATATCATCTTGATTAATGTGTTTTGGTCATACCTAGTTTTCTAGGTATTAGTTTATAGGATTTATCAGAATTTCATTCTGATGAAAACATCTTTAGTAGGTGTAGAAACCTAAGTCAACATACCTACCAGTTATGTGCAACCAGATGGCTGTATAATCCTATGTTGAAACTAGTATACGGTTGCTGAGTAACAGCCATGTTTAAAACTGATTCTTATGTTTCCTGCCACCGATCGCTAATGTTGTTAGTCTTCAAACGCGAACTTTTCCTGGATCAGTCACAAGCATTCCCCGCAACAGGTCAAGTATAGCACAAATACGGTGAAAATTAGCGAAGCGAAAATAAGCAGTAGAAAGTGAAGTGCACTGCAGATTATTAAGCCTTTTTATGACCAAAGCAGTGGTCTTCAAGCCATATGCTAAGTGTGTACCAAATACTGCAGAAAATTGGCATGTAGACTTCCACTTCCAAGCATTACACCAGCCTGCACCGAATTCACAATTTTGGTTACACGAAGATAACACGGACGCTATGAAATTGAAGTTCCTGACACAGTTCTGCGTATGCACCGTCTATCTTCAGTGATTATCTGGAGGTGTTGTAGCTCATCTGGCCTCTTCTATAGGTGTCTCGTGGATCCTGTATGTAGAAATTTATGTCCACACTGGATTTTTCTTCTCGGGAGGTAGCAATTAAGGAATGTACACTTAATTAGGTTGCTACAAATACCTCTCGAAATTTTTCACACTTGGCTGTGAACAACTTCCAGAGGCACAGAGACAGTGAAAATAAATTTCGAAACATGAAATATTTAAATATTTCCTGCACACTGTCAATAACAATCTCACTGCACGCAATATGTTTTGATGTTTAGTTCATACACTGAAGAGCTAAATAAACTGAAAGAAACTGTTTTTTTTCTTTATTTTTCTTTTTTTTTTTGTGTCATCAGTCTTCCGATTGGTTAGATGCGGCCCGCCACTAAAGCCTCTCCTGTGCCTACCTCTTCATCTCAGAGTAGCACTTGCAACCCTACATCCTCAATTATTTGCCCTCTACAGCTCCCTCTAGTACCATGGAAGTCATTAGCTCATGTCTTAACAGATGTCTTATCATTCTCTCCTTTCTCCTTATCAGTGTTTCCCACATAACCCTTTCCTCTCCGATTCTTCGTAAAACTTCCTCATTCCTTACCTTATGAGTCCACCTAATTTTCCACATTTGTCTGTAGTACCGCATTTCAAGTGCCTCGTTTCCCATCTGTTCCTGTTTTGCCACGGTCCATGTTTCACTACCAGACAATGCTGTACTCCACACGTAGCCTACATTCTCAGAAATTTCTTCTTCAAATTGAGGCCGGTTTTTGATATTAGTAGACCTCTTGGCCATGAGTGCCTTTTTGCCACAGCTAGTCTCCTTTTGGTGCCCTCCTTGCTCCGTCCTGTGGCGGTTTTGCGTATCATCAACGTGGACAAATGCAATGAATATGGATGATATGATACTCTATGGTGTTCTGTGGTTTGAATTGACTCTGTTATTTAGCAGTTGCATTGATTTGATTTTGTAAACGATACTGACAATATTATACATATGTATAACGCATTATTCATACTACAACTTCTCCCGGATAATTATTTTGTTCAAATTGCACAAGAATTCCACCTGACGAAGTGTAATAATGCTGACTGTAAGTTGTGTTCATATCACTGAAATTACAGATCATACATCAGAGCTTTTATAATTTTTGTCTTCGATGGATTTAATTATTCTTAGAAAATTGATCATGAAAAGGAACCTGCACACAACACTGATGTATGCTACCAGAAATATTTTTCTCCTTGATTCGTGCGTAGTTTTATTTTGGCCTCATACATCAGCAATGAAATCATGTTCAACAATAAATACTATAAGCACTTTTCTTAGAATATGCAGTCTCATTCGATTAATATTTTCTGTTATAAACAGAGATCAGTACCACCGGCGCACATTTATTTCTTACACATCGGAATATTGTTTGCCGTTTCAAGTAATTTAAATTTGCCGCTGAGATAAAAGTTAAGATGACGGCCAAAAAAAGATAAGAGGATTTCATTTTTAATTAAGATTTCCCTTTGCTCAATAAATAATTAATCATTTAAATTGATGCCACCAAAAAATTATTAATACTGTTTTGCAAATTGGTTGAACACAAACCCTTGATATTTCGACCAGAAGTACAGACGGAGTTGCTATATAATCGCAACTGACAATGGCTGCGCTTGTCGCAGCTATGGTAAAACAATTAATCATAAATAGTTTTAATGCATTTGGCTCTATTTGTTTTTTACCAGCAAACGAACATAAAAGTACAATAATTTTACGTTAAATGTTTTTTATTCAACAGAACTCAAATCGATTCGCGTCTTGCGTCGGCGATATACGTTAGAAGAAGACCACAAAAGGGTACAAAACAAAAGAAAAGAATGACATAGATTAACAAAGAATGTGAGACAAATATTGACACTGTTTTACATAATTATCATCTTTTTAAGACGTAATTACATAATTGAATGAATATTATTGAGTTACATAGTTTTCCACACGTTCATATTCCACTCGTAATAAAAAAAATATATATATATATATCATGGATGTTATAGTCCGTCATTGGTTATTTTACTGCCTAGATAGCATAATTCCTTAACTTCATCTACTTCGTGACCATCAAGGCTGACGGTAAGTTTCTCGCTGTTGTCATTTCTACTACTTCTCATAACATTTGTCTTTCTTCGATTTACTCTCAATCCATATTGTATACTCCTTAGACTGTTCATTCCGTTCAGCAGATCAAGTAACTCTTCTTCACTGTCAGTCGGGATAGCAATATCATCAACGAATAGTTTGATTGATATTCTTCACCTTGAATTTTAATTATACTCTTGAATCTTTTTTTTATTTCCATCATTGCTTCCTCGATGTACAGATTGAACAGTAGGGGCGAGAGGCTATATCTTTGGCTTACAATCCGCAGCTCGTGGTCGTGCGGTAGCGTTCTCGCTTCCCGTACCCGGGTTCCTAGGTTCGATTCCCGGCGAGGTCAGGGATTTTCTCTGCCTCGTGATGACTGGGTGTTGTGTGATGTCCTTAGGTTAGTTAGGTTTAAGTAGTTCTAAGTTCTAGGGGACTGATGACCATAGATGTTAAGTCTCATAGCGCTCAGAGCCATTTGAACCATTTTTTTTTTTGCTTACTCCCTTTCCAGTACAAGCACTTCGTTCTTAGTGGTCCACTTATTATTCCGCCTTGGCTGTTGCACGTATTGTATACGATCCGTCTGTCACTATAGGTTACCCCTACGGTTTTCAGAATTTCGAATACCATGCACTATTTTACCCTATCGAACGCTTTTTCCAGGTCAATAAGTCCTATGAACGTGTCTTGATTTTTCTTTAGTGTTGCTTCCAGTGTTAACCGAAACGTCAGAATTGCCTCTCTAGTACCTATTCTTTTCCTAAACCCAAACTGATCGTCATTTGGAACATCCTCAATTTTCGTTTCCATTCTTCTATATATTATCCTTGTAAACAACTTGGATGCATGAGCTGTTAAGCTGATTCTGCGATAATTCTCGCACTTGTCAGCTCTTGCCGTCTTCGGAATTGTGTGGATGATGCTTTTCCGAAAGTCAGATGGTATGTCGCCAGACTCATATATTCTACACACCAACGTGAATAGTCGTTTTGTTGCCACTTCCCCCAATGATTTTAGAAATTCTGATGGAATGTTATCTATCCCTTCTGCCTTATTTGACCGTAAGTCCCCCAAAGCTCTTTTAAGTTCCGATTCTAATACTGGATCCCCTATCTCTTCTAAATCGACTCCTGTTTCTTCTTCTATCACATCAGACAAATCTTCACCCTCATAGAGGCTTTCAATGTATTCTTTCCACCTATCTGCTCTCTCCTCTGAATTTAACAGTGGAATTCCCGTTGAACTCTTAATGTTACCTCCGTTGCTTTTAATGTCACAGAAGGTTGTTTTGAGTTTCCTGTATGCTGAGTCTGCCCTTCCGACAATCATTTCATTTTCGATGTCGTCACGTTTTTCCTGCAGCCATTGCGTCGTAGCTTCCCTGCCCTTCCTATTCATTTCATTTCTCAGCGGCTTGTACTTCTGTATTTCTGAGTTTCCCGGAACATTCGGTACTCCCTCTTTCATAGATCGACTGAAGTATTTCTTCTATTACCCGTGTTTTCTTAGCAGTAACCTTCTTGCGACCTATGTTTCCCTCACTAACTTCTGTGATAGCCATTTTAGAGATGTCCATTCCTCTTCAACAGTACAGCCTACTCAGCTATTCCTTATTGCTTTACCTATAGAGGGAACATCAACTCTATATCGTCATTCCGTAGTACTTCCGTATCCCACTTTTGTACGTATTGATTCTTCCTGACTAATGACTTAAACTTCAGCCTGCTCTTCATCACTACTGCACCGTGATCTGAGTCTGTCTTCTTCTGGGTACACCTTACAATCCAGTTTCTGATTTGGGAATTCTGTCTGACCATGACTTTATCTAACTGATATCTTCCAGTATCACCCGGCCTTTTCCAAGTATACCTCCTCCTCTCGTGATTCTTGAACAGAGTACTCGCCACTACTAGTTGAAACTAGTTACAGAACTCAATTAGTCTTTCTCATTCCTTGTCTCAAGCCTCCTGTAACCTTTTTTATATTCCAGCCCTTACAACTGCAGTACACTCCTCCATGACTATTAGATTTTCATCCTCCTTTACATACTATATTAACATTTCAATAACCTCATACCCTCTATGTCATCATCTTCAGGTTGCGACGTAGGCATGTAAACCTGAACTATCGTTGTCGGTGTTGGTTTGCTGTCGATTCTGATAACAACAACCCTGTCACTGAACTTTTCACAGTAACACACCCTCTGCCCTACCTTCCTATTGATAACGGATCCTCCTCCAGTTATACCATTTTCTGCTGCTGTTGATATTACCCTATACAATTCTGATCAGAAATCCTTGTCTTCTTTCCACTTCACAGACCCCTATTATATTCAGCCTTAGCATTTCCCTGTTCCGATTTTCTAGTTTCTCTACTACTTTCAAGTTACTGACATTCCACGTTCCCACTCGTAGAACGTTATCCTTCGGTTGACTATTCAATCTTTTTCTCATCGTAACCTGCACCTTGGCTGTCCCCTCCGGGAGATCCGAATGGGGAACTATTCCGGAATCTTTTGCCAACGGAGAGATCACCTTGACCGGTAATCCTGCCTAATATCGTGTAGGGCCACCGAAAGCACGCAGAAGTGCCGCAACACGACGGGTTCTGTACTCGACTAACGTCTGAAATAATGCTGCAAGGAATTGGCACAATCCATCCTGGAGGGGGTGGAGATCTCTTCTGAATAGCTCTTTGCAAAGCATTCCAGATATGCTCAATAACGTTCATGTCTTGTGAGCTTGGTGGCAAGCAGAAGTGTTTAAACACTGTTTCTGGAGCTACTCTGTAGCAATTCTTGACGTGTGGGGTGTCGTATTGTCCTGCTGGGATTGCTCAAATCCGTCGGAATACACAATGAACATAAATGGATGCAAGTGATCAGAGCGAATGCTTACATACGTATCACCTCTCAGAGTCTCTTCTATAAGTATCAGGGATCCCACATCACTCCACCTGCACACGCCCCACACGATTACATGGCCTCCACCAACTTGAGCATTTCCTGCTGATATGCATGATCGATGGGTTCATGAGGTTGTCTCCATTCCCTTACACGTCCATCCGCTCGATACAATTTCAAACGAGACTCATCCGACCAGGCAACACGTTTCCAGTCATCAACAGTCCAATGTCGTTGTTGACAGGCCCAGGTGAGGCGTAAAGCTTTGGTCGTGCAGTCATCAAAGGTACACGAGTGGGCCTTCGGCTCCGAAAGCCTATATCGATGATGGTTCGTTGAATGGTTCGACGCTGACACTTGTTGAAGGCCCAACACAGAAATGTGCAGCAATTTGTGGAAGGGGTGCTCTTCTGAAACGCTGAACGATTCTCTTCGTCATCGTTGGTTCCGTTCTTGCAGGATCTTTTTCTGGCTGCTGCGATGTGGGAGATTTCATATTTTATTGGATTCCTGATATTCACGGTATACACGTGAAATGATCGTATGGGAAAATGCGCTCTTCATCGCTACCTCGGACATGCTGTGTCCCATCGCTCGTGCGCCGACTATAATACCACATTCAAACTCATTTCAATCTTGATAACCTCCCATTTATCAGCAGTAACCGTTGTAACAATGGCGCCAGACAATTGTTTTCTTATAGAGCCGTTGATGACCGCAGCACCATATTCTGGCTGTTATCTCTGTATTTGTATACGCATGCTTATACCAGTTATTTTGGCTACGGTAATATCGCACGAAACTTTCAGTGTCACTGTGTCTCGCTTCACGCACAAGAAAGGCCTTTACACCTTTTCACTCCCGATCGCGACTCCTGCAGACGCCTAACCACAGTTTTGCGTTTGTCTTCTCCTGCTCGCTTCTGACTGGTCCGTCTCAACATATAATACAAGTTCACCTTAGATAAAACCACTAACTTTCCTCATAAAAATTTGTAACGTTGACGTTATTAAATTATGATTCGAAGTTGAAATTTAATAGTAATCTGCAACAAAAAATTATGAGCGGTATGGGGCTTGACACCCCGTCCGAACGATTACTCCCCACTACTTCAGCATAGGAAGTCTCTCGAACATGCCGTGTTCCCACACTACGTGACCATCTGGAGTCACGTGTTGTGAGGTCAGCTAACGACTACCGACTACCGTCTACTGACGCAGCTACGCTCTATGTACTGCAGCCCACAGTCTACTGTAGGAATAAAAGCGGGGCGCAAAGTGACATAAAGGCCACAACGTTCAAGCTGATCAGGCACATCTGTAGTTTGCGGCAGTGGATCTGCTGCCTAACTATAGTTATCTTCTCTCTCTCTAGCGCATGTTTTTATTTGAATTTATTTTATGTACACACATGAAAAAATTTTTGCATCACTCCGGTTCCAAAACTCCTGACGATAGACGTTGACTGTGGATATTGTATCACAGACACAGAGCCTTTGACTGTTCAGAGATGTCACTAAACGCGGCCGAAGATGGACACAACCATGCTTCAGCAGCGCCTATTAGACGAAGGGGGTCCGACATCCGATCAGTTCCAGTCAGTCCACCAGGAAGGAGGTACACGGCTCATGTTGTCTGTAGTTCAACCATGTCAAGACGGTCAATACCACAGTTCGGTCGCGTCCGCATTGTCACTTTGTGACAAGAAGAGCTCCCAACAAGGGAAGTGTCTAGGCGTCTCGGAGTGAAGCGACGTTGTTCACACATGGAGAAGATACTGAGAGACAGGAACTGTCGATGACATGCCTCACTCAGGCTGCCCAATGGCTGCTACTGCAGTGGATGACCGCTACCTACGAATTATGGCTCGGGGGAATCCTTACAGCAACGCCACCATGTTGGATAGTGCTTTTCATGCAGCCAAAGGACGTCGTGTTACGACTCAAAGTGTGCGCAATGGACTACATGATGCGCAACTTCAATTCCGACGTCCATTGCGAGGTCCATCTTTGCGACCACGACGCCATGCAGCGCGGTTCAGATGGCCCAAGCAACATGCCGAATGGACCGCTCAGGATTGGCATCACTTTCTCTTTGATGATGAGTGTAGCATATGCCTTCAACCAGACAATCGTCGAAGACGTGTTTGGAGGCAAGCAGGTCAGTCTGAACGCCTTAGACACACTCTCCAGCGAGTGTAGCATGGTAGAGGTTCCCTGCTGCTTTGGGGTGGCATTATTTGGGACCGATGTACACTGCTGGTAGTCATGGAAGGTGCCGTAACGGCTGTACGATACGTGAATGCCATCCTCCGACCGATAATGCAACCACATCGGTAGCATATTGGCGAGTAATTGGTCTACATGGACGACAATTCGGGCCCCCATCGTGTACATCTTGTGAATGACTTCCTTCGGGGTAACGACATAGCTCGAAGAGAGCGGCTTGCGTGTTCTCCGGATATGAACCTGTAAAACCACAATCGATTGTGAGGAATAGGTACAGTGCAACTTTATTTAAGAAGTGTTTACTTGTTACTAGTTTAGTTCTTCGGATCATTGGAGGGAGGTGATACTTTAAGATCTATAAACTGTTTAACGTAATAGTGTGCTTAATAATGGAGTTTTATTAACTATGTTTGTTTATGTATTAGATACTGCAATGTTAAAAACTGGTTCATACTAAGGGACTTTATATTACATAATGTAAAAGACATAGTGATTCCCCTCCGCTACGGAAATGGTGTGGAGCGAGCTAAAAGATGGAATTTGCGCTCAAACTGGGCGGTAAGCGAGAGAGCACAGTAGTCAGTCAATAGCCAGCAGCCGACCAGTCAACAGCGCAAGTGCCGAGCGAGGCATCCAGTACCTAATTTGAGATGGAATGGCCTTGGGTGTAATTGTGGCTGTAAAATGGTACTCTCGCATTGGAAATGGTGAAAATTATATTCACGTAGCCAAGAAGTACAAAATACAGCATATTACTGCCAAAGGAGAGACCACGTAGCCGCCAAGTGCTTGCCACCACTATTGCGCCACCACTTCATCGGATTAGAGAGATTAGAACTGTATAACAGTATGAATGAAAGTGTTTCTGTGATTTAATTTGGAATAATAAAGCAAATATTGCTGACCCTTGTGTTCGAACCATGAACTTACTCCTTTCATGGTACCTAACAGGGTCCTCTCCTCAAAATTACTAAACACTGAATCTCGTGTGTGTGAAAACTGATAATAATCTGCGTTAGTTGCTCATGCCTAATTTCTGAATGCAAAAATTTATAAATGTGGATAGTCAGATTAACGGTTTCATTAAAATCAAGTGAGACACTTACTGGTGAATTTATAAAAATCTCCACTGTGTTTTGATTTGCTTCTACCTTACAAATATCAGTCTTTTAATGTTCAGTGGTATAAAAATTGTCAGTGAAAATCACTTTCTTCCCAAGTGTTGTTATAAGGCATTTGATTTTGGTGCTATTTGAAGTTGAACTTTTACTTTAAGTCATTTCTGAGGTTGCAGAGAGTATTGTCAGTGCAAATAATTTTAAAACTTCGCAAGATAAATGATCTTAAGTGGCGCAGTAATTGAGCTTTTTTCCATAATGCAAAGTATTTCTGAAAAGTGTTTATAGTTTGCTTATATGAAGAAGGGATGGCTTGTGGGACTCCATTTCATTCTTTTATATCAGGAAGAGACCAAACTGAATACTTGTTTTCTAGCTAAAGAAATCAGAAGTGATTATAGTATATTTAAAATGTATGTGAACAGTATTATCTTATTGCATTTGTAATGTGTATATGTGTGTTAGTCAAGCTTTATTTCTTACCAGCTGCCACTTAGTCTTGTGTATGCTCTTGGGAAAAATTCACGTGCCAAATTAGTCAAAGGTAGAAGTGAAGATTGTCGCTAACAGGGATAAAGTCTCTTTTCCATTTCTGTTATTGCTTAACAATGCTGTTTATAGCTACTGCTACCCAATGTGTAGTTCGTCTGTCTATTGTAGGTGTTCATTGTACTTGATTAAGAAAGGATTTATGAAAGTTACTTTTGGAAGAGTAAAAATAGATTCGTTAAAAATAATGTTTCCACCTTATTATGCCTAATGAGGCTGGTGACCGTTTTATATTTCATTTACAGGAACTCTGTTACTGTAATTTCGTACAAAATTTTAGACTTTCTGTTGTCTACCCCTTGCTATTATTACGAACTTCATGTAACACACGGTCAAACTTTTAAAAATCCTCCCAGAAGGTGGCACATACTGTGTTCTTAAGTCCTATTAAGGCAAATTGCAGTGGTAATATTATACTTGGCTTCCTTGTGACAAGTTTATAAGTTCCGTTATTTGGTAACAGTGTAGCACATACGCAAGCGAACGCCAGTAAGAGTGTTATAAACCCTATCGACCATACCTGGGATTGAAAAGGGCTGTTTATGGACGACGTGACCCACCAACCACTTTTAGGGATCTACGCCGAATCGCAGTTGAGGAGTGGGACAATCTGGACCAACAGTGCCTTGATGAACTTGTGGATAGTACTCGTATGCCCTGACGAATACCGGCATGCATCAACGCAAGAGGACGTGCTACTGGGTATTAGAGGTATCGCTGTGTACAACAATCTGGACCACCACCTCTGAAGGTCTTGCTGTATTGTGATACAACATGCAATGATGAGCAATAGAGAGGACGGAAGTGATGTTTATATTGATCTCTATTCCAAATTTCTGTACTGGTTCCGGAAACCTCGAAACCGAGGTGATGCAAAACTTTCTTTGATGTGTGTATAATGTTTCTGAATGAATGGTCCTATTGATCTCACTTGGTTGGTTGTTGCGCGACTGGAATTACCTGCAATGATTTATATAAATCACTGCTCGGTGTGCGAAAACAATGAAATGAATATAACGACAAAGCAAAGAAAATTGTTTTGCGTTTGTCGCGTGTTAACGATTTGACATTAAGTTATGAAATGTTGTTAAAATTGGTCTTGGGAACTAATAGGTCTGATAAAGCTTCACGTATATGACGTCAGTAGTATTTAACTGTTTATGTTTGCCGACCTACAACGTACACTATCGGGAGGGATTCCCAAAATGAACACTCACGCAACGAAAAATTACACAACGAAAAATACTGTAAGAAGTAACTCTCATTATTTGAGCATGCAAAATGAAAAAAACTCGATTTCGGTTATCTGTTCAGTATTTGTCTTCAAGTTAATTCTTTAATAAGACATTCACTGTTATCAGATTTCGTGTAGAAAAGTCTTTCAAGTAAGAGCATATTATTTCGTAAAAAAAAAAAAAAAACATTCCTCAGCACTAATGTTTTATATTATCACTAAAAGACTAAATATTCTACTGATTTTTATTCCTGTTATGTTATTCAGGAAGATACGTGAAGCCCGCTTATTATTACATAAATATATAGCTACTAGCGGTTTATGACCGTGATACAGCAACAATGAGCAATGGCTCGCGGCCGTTTGAAAACTCATACGCATTTTCTTAATAATTTAGGGAGAGGAGCTTTTCAGAACGGAACAATGTAGGTTAATATTTTAACTATTAACTTATTTTCTGAATTTAAGCACCAAGTAATACATTTACAATACGTACGATATCGTTTTACTACAAGCAGTAAGCGTCAGAGGTACTATTGCACAATAACTTCCTTCTTGTACAGCGAGGCCAAATGTAGTCGGTCAATTTGCTCTCTGGCGGCTCTTTATACAAGGATCGTTCAATTAGTAATGCCCCACATTTTTTAAGAAGTCGTTAATGTACATAGACAAACGTCCTTGCTGGCGCTTGACATTTGGTATTTGTTCCGTGCGCCGGTAAAGTTTCAAATCGTTCAGGCAGATGGCAGAGCCGTAGTACAGCGTCCAAATGGCATATACATTCGACTCACGTTACAAGCAGCGTGCTGTTACTGAATTCTTTTGTGCAGAAAAAGAATCACCCATAAACGTTTGTGTGCAGTGTATGGCGATGGTGCAGTGGATAGGAGTGCAGTTGGGCGACGGGTAAAGAAAGCTACAGCCACAGGAAATGCAGAAACAGAGCTTCAAGGTCGTTCGGGATCTCCTGTCACAGCCAGGCTCCAGACATGCACAATCGTGCCGATGCAGTTAATTGTCTACCGGCGCATCACAACTCGACAATTGGCTCTAAAGTTGTCGGTCAGCTTTGGAAGGGCGTCTGCAGTGGTAGAGACACTCGGATACTCAAAGATGTGGTCACTATGGGTTCCACGAATGCTCACAGCGGACCACAAGACTCAAAGAAAGAACATTTCATCTGGACTGTTGGAGCGTTTTGAGACCGACGGAGAGGCCTTTCTGTCACGGATAGTTATGGGTGATGAAAGCTGGGTGCACCACTTTGTGCCGGAAACATGGAGTGGCACCATCCTCATTCACCACAAAAGAAGAAATTCAAGACAACTCACTCTGGCCGAAAAGCCGTGGCGACAGTCTTCTGGGATTATGACGGCGTCATTCACGTTGATGTGATGCCAAGAGAATCAACCATCAATTCGGAGGCATACGTGGAGACTCTGAATAAACTCAAGAACCGTTTCCGACGTGTTCGATCGGACAAGAATCCACCAGCATGACAATGCACGCCCACACACAAGTCTGAAAACCCGGGAACACATCGCCAAATTGGGTTCAAGTTCATTGCCTTGCAGTCCACACGTGGCACCATCGGACTTCCATCTCTATGGACCACTTAAAAATTCTGTACGGAAAACACAATTTTAGGATGACGAGAGCGTTAGTCATGCCGTGAAAACACAACTTTGGCGTACGGCCATAAAAAGTGATGGAGACTACGTAGAAAAATTGGACATGGACAAAACATGTTGATGTACATTGTCACCAAATTCTGACGCTTAACAATAAATGTGTTCTAAGTAAAAAATACGTGGGCCATTACTTATTGAACGACCCTCGTATGTTTATTACGCCAGAGAGCGTCATGAATATATCCAAAGGAAACATTGCCATCTAACATTCTTCATACATTTTGTATGTTATGGACGCTATGTATTGGTTTTCATTTCACAATTCACATTTCACCATTTCACCATTGAACAACACGACACTGTTTCCTATTTTATAGCCATGGCACATATCAAAAAGGGATAGCACAAAAGGGCAGTAAATGTGACTCGTCACTGCTCCTTCGCGGAGGCATAGATGAAGTACACGAGCACACACACCAGCGCGAAGTACACATTCCCGTTGACGCATTCGCAGAGAAGCAAGAACTGCAACGTCAATCATGATTTGAGCTATGGCGGCCGCGAGATGTTTCTGGCTGCGGAAGCTTCATGGAGTACCACCGAAGAAGGAGATCGCCGATTCGAAGGACGTCTGCCGCCAGATGTGTAGTCAGCGGGAATCCGGCCCAACACAGCTGACGCAGCACAGATCGAGCCCAACAACAAGGCCGCTACATTCTAAACCCGATGACGCAACAGAAGGTGACGCGCGCGCATGCGAAAGCGCGACAGAGCAAATACGCTGAAGGAACAGTGGGTGGACCCCCCGAGAGGGAAGATGGGCAGCGCAGCACACAAGAATACCACCTCGCCACGTAGCAGTAGTGGATCAGCACCAGCTAACGTCCGCGCCGAGGCCGCTGTCGCCAGCGGCGGACTGGCATCACGCTGGCCTCGTGGGCTGGAGATCTCAGCGAGGTCTCGTACCTGAAGCAGTCGACCCAAGTATTGAAGATGGCCGCCCTGGCAGCCACGTCGGCTGCCACACAGACGGCATCGTTTCCACGCTCACGACGCACGCTGAACCGAGAGCAAACGAGGCAGGCGAGCCCGCTGCCAGTTCCGTCGACAGCACCAGATGCCAACGAAACGCTCAAAATCAACAGAGCGGTGACAGCAGAGACAAAAAGGGATAAAACTTTTTCGCCACACAGTGAAGAATTTGGAGTCAAAGCCCCATGGGCTGCGAACTGCGTCATAACGAAGGTTGTGGCATTCACTGAAGAAGAACCTACCTCCATGCTCTTGCACACTGTTTCCTACGGGACTAACTTGTCCGGTCAGCTGATATACATCAGATTCCTACAGAACCACTTGTGGAGATAAATTCTTGTGAAAGTGCTCCCATTATTCTGTTTCTGCATTTATTTTAAAGTCAAGAATTTCATGTTCAGTGTTGCACTATTCAACAGTGACACCCTTCTGCTCTACTTTTTCTGCACCAACATCTAATTTGTCTGATCTCTACTTTAATGACCTACCTTTATACTCCCTCTACAAATTCACTTTTTATATCTCCCAGAAACACTTTACCTCATCATGAGAAAATCTTTCCTCAATTTTTTTGTCAGACACCCGCAATTCGTTTTCCCAATTTTGTTTTAATTCAGAGGGCTGGCAGTCTTATATTTCATTAACTTCAGAGTTGAAGTTTTTGATCTCACTGGTTAAACTACACTCATGCTCAGAAAAAAACAGAGTACCTTGAACGACTGGAGACAGGAGATCATATTCACAAGCCATATACAGTAGTATGTTCCACAGAGATGATTAGCATTTCAGTCACCTCAGTTCAGCAAGTGTCCTGTTGCCTAGCAGGCACAGGGTCCGCCATTCGCCCTGAGAACTCTTTCCATGCCCGATCGGCACGGATAAGGCGCTAGTGGCGCCCGGTGGTATAGCCACCCAAGCCACATTCCAAAGTTCATCTGTGGCGATTGGCCTTGGGTCACAGTGCTGCACCTATTCTTTCACCATATTACACATATTTTCGATTGGCCACAGGTCTAGTAGTCTGGTGGGCCAGGGCAAAAGGGTGACGTCCAGTGACACCAAGAAGGCACGTGTTCGTGCAGCAGCAACATGTGGTCGTGCATTGTCTTGCTGGAAAATGGCGCCTGTGGTGCTTTGCAGTAAGGGTATGGCTATGTGTCGCAGGAAGTCATTCACGTAGGTCATACTGGTTACATCGCTGTGGACATGCACCAACTGTGATTTGTGGTCGTGCCCAATAGTCCCTGTGCCATAAAGACTTGACTTGGTGCTGCATGTCTTGTTTGAATGCAGTCACTGTTATACTATTCCCCTTATCTGTGGCGAACCAAAATGCGGCCATTATTTTCAAACAGAACCTAGTTTCGTCCGAAAACACTATCTGATACCATTCCTCTCCTCAGGGACGTCGTCCCATACACCACTTCCTTCTAACTTGTTCCCACACTTTCGTCAAAGACAGATCCAGAAGTGGACGAAGCGTACGTAACTTATTCCGTAATAAACGTCGACGGACTGTCACCACTGATGGTGTACGATGTGTTACATGGTTACACTGTTGCGACAGAGCCGAGGAGGACGCAAATCTGTCCTGCCATGCCATTCTGATGAGGTGTCCACCTTCCGGGGGGGGGGGGGGCGACGGGGGGAAGGAGGGGAGGGGTCTGGGTCACGTGACCTGACTCCTCTTGTCATATTTTACGGCATTCCGTGGACCATTCGGCACACACCCATTGGACTGCCGAAAGACTTCGTCCTACACGAGCAGCAATGCATGGCATACACTCATGCTGATAATGCGCCCTCTTATTTGACGGTACGGTTTCCCGCTTATGTCTACGATGAATTCTGCATGTCTGCTCAAGTCACACTGATCGATTACCGTCGGCTTATAGCGACAACGAGAGCCGGAGGCAAATTTTACCGATAGGTGGTGCTAGCCACCTATATCGATGTTTGCTAATAATTTCTGTAGATGATACTAATGTTCATGTCCAGTGAATATGAACGTCCTATCTCTTGTCGCTATAGGTGTTCTGTTTTTTTTCTGAGCATGAGTTTATTTTTATAGCAAGACTGTTGTTTGAGCTCAAAAGCCAAATCACAAATGCCATCAGGCTGCTGGCCTATGGTCTCGATAAGTTTACCAGATACCTCCTGAGTACTTGCCTAAATATCTCCTTGACAGGCAGCACACAAAATGAAACATCTGCTTCCACTGTTTCTCGTTATTTCACTACATCCTGAGTAGTATAACCCGTGTCGGAACAAGTGAAGTCGTCCAGTTGACTATTCTCTATTCACCTCTTTGCATCCGTTTCTAATTTCATCCCAAAAATGGGTGACAGAGAACATATCTTTGCCACTGAAAGACCATTAGTTACTACATACCCTCCTTTTCTTAATTCTGTAGACGTAGTTTGTCTTATATCCACTATAAAATATTACTTCACCTTCTCTGAAAACCAGTAAATTATCACTCTCTACCATAATACCTTTAACAACAGCAAGCGTCAATTGAAATAAATTTAACTTGTCTGCTACGCACGCGACGCCTTGTCGTTGCGAGACGGAACAGCGCGCACAGCAGTGTAAAAATACGGTTCACTGCCTGCTACGGAAGCTGCCAGTTCCCTCTCTATTCAGCCGAACGTCCAGCTGCACGACAGGTGCTACTCTGCTTCTTTTGTTGTATGGCAGATGCTTGCCAGCAGCATCATATTGCTGTGAATTAGTTTCATCACATGCATCATCTGTCCTGCCGTCAGCATCACACTGCAGCGAATATGTTTCACCAGCTAGATCTTCTATTCTTCTTACTTGTTGATTGTACTTCGCTATTATTCACTCACTGTGCTTCATTGCTTCGAATCTGTCACATCCATCATCTTCTTTTACACTCTAACTACATCCAAATTTGAAATAATTTCTCATTCAAGCATAAGGTGCACCATGTATGGCGGCAAGGTTATTTTTCTAACTTTCTCCGAACATCAGAATTAATCATCTTAGTGCGTTCTGCAGAATCACGGTTTGCCCCGAATCGCCATATAACGTTCCTCATCTAAGAAAGTCTATGAAAAGTTAGCTGCACTGCATTGACAACAGGGTGCACAGATATGTATAATGCTGTGGAATAAAACCAGACAAAAGCCGTCCAAACAGGATTTGAAGGCCCAGCGGTACCGACCGGCCACCAAGTCATCACCAGGTGCGGATACAGAAGGGCATGTGGTGAGCAGACAGCTCTCGTAGCTGCTGTAAGTTTTCGCCTCTGGAGTGGCTACTTCTGAATCACGTAGCTCCTCAATTGGCCACACTGCATTCGATAGCTCTTTAGAAGACAGTTTCGGTGATGTTGCATTTTTTTAATGTAGACGTTGAAACCTGTCGCAAAAAATTCGAGCTATGTCCTAGAATGTGAGAGCAGGTTGGCCCTTAACGGTATTCGCTATGCAAAAACTGCCAGGCAGACGTCTCGAACCAGGTTGCGTAGTTGTATACTCTAAGGTAGGACTGAGCTAGGAGAATAAATTATTTCCCCTTGAACCAGCTTACGACCTAGATGCTGGTTCACCTACGAATGTTGTATGTGGAAATTCGACATAGTCTAGAATCTAGAGTGTCACAAAGAGCTTAGGGATACTATTTCACATTTCTGTATCCTCCTAGCTTTACGTGAGCTGAAAGAGAGAAGTCAACTATTCATAGCCGCGCGGGATTAGCCGAGCGGTCTAGGGCGCTGCAGCCATGAGGTGTGCGGCTGGGCCCGGCGGAGGCTCGAGTCCTCCCTCGGGCACGTGTGTGTGTGTTTGTCCTTCGGATAATTTAGGTTAAGTACTGTATAAGCTTCGTGACTGATGACCTTACCAGTTAAGTCCCATAAGTTTTCACACACATTTGAACATTTTTTGAACTATTCATACTTCAAAAATAAGGAGGTCTTATACGCGGCAAAAAGCAATTACTATATTAAATTAGCCGGCCGCGGTGGTCTCGCGGTTCTAGGCGCGCAGTCCGGAACCGTGCGACTGCTACGGTCGCAGGTTCGAATCCTGCCTCGGGCATGGATGTGTGTGATGTCCTTAGGTTGGTTAGGTTTAAGTAGTTCTAAGTTCTAGGGGACTGATGACCACAGCTGTTAAGTCCCATAGTGCTCAGAGCCATATTAAATTGCTATATGTTAGAAGGAAGATTTCACCCCTCTTTTCCTGAACGTGTCTGTGTGCTTCTTAGAGGTGAAATACATGCTATTGGACAACTGCTTTGTGTTGTATCATATGGTATACATTCTTGGAACTAAACATTTTACTAAACATTCTTTGGTGACCACCTTTACACCGCAAAATAAATGTTCTTCTTAACGAAACGTCGTTTCATACTGAACGTAAGCGCGTAGTGACAATGTTACCGGCCACGTGCAATACACACCGTCTACTTATTTTACATTGCAATATATATGTAAATAAATACAATTTACTAAGAATCATTTGGTAAGCACCAAAATCACATAACCCAAATTTTTTCTTCCAAAAGGATTACATTATCCTTTATTTAAACATGTTTTGAAACTGTTGATCATGGACTGAAAGGCACATTTGCAATCGGCCCTCGGAAGAACGATGAACAGATGCGATTGTAATTATAGTGGATGATATGGTTGAGTGTGCACTGGCGATTCAACGAGACATAGCGTCTGCCATAGTTGATGCTACGTCATGGACCACATCTTTGACTGTTGCCCAAGAAAGAAAACGAGAAGAGTCGAATTGGGTGATCTCAAAGGCAATTTGACAACAGAATTTCATCCTGTCCTAGAAAGTTCTCATTCAATATCGGAGTTGCAACAAGAGACGAGTGGGCTGGACAACAGTCGTGTTGCAGCCACAAACTTTGTCGAATGTCCAGTGGTACCTCTTCCAGAAGACCTGGCATGAAGTTCGTAAAATGTGTGCATACGACTGTCTATTTAGAACGCCTGATATGAAGTAAGATCACTCAATGTAATTTCTTATGATGTCGCATCGCACGTTTACTCTCCACCGCCACTGAGGTTGCACTTGACGAAGCCAGGCTGGATTTTCGGCTGCACAGTAGCGTATTCTATGAAAATTTGAATTGGCATGGTGTAAGTAGGCTGTTTAGGTTTTTATGTTGGTAACGCCACGTAGCGCTCTGTATGAAAATCACTGACTCTGCGGAGTGCAATCTGTGGCTGGTTGGCATTGTTGGAATATTCGCTATTGTAGTGTTGGGCAGTTGGATGTGAACAGCGCGTAGCGTTGTGCAGTTGGAGGTGAACCGCCAGCAGTGGTGGATGTGGGGAGACAGATGGCAGAGTTTTGAGAGTGGACGATCTAGACGTGTGTCCGTCAGAAAAACGAAATTTGTAAGACCGGATGTCATGAGCAGATGTATATATGATGACTTTTGAGCATTATTAAGATAAATAAATTGTTTGTTCTCCATCAAAATGCCTATCAGTAGTTGGGGCCTTCAGTAGTTAGCATCTTTTATTTAGCTGGCAGCTGGCAGTATTGGCACACTCTGTATTGCAGTAATTTGAGTAACGAAGATTTTTGTGAGGTAAGTGATTCATGAAAGGTATAGGTTATTGTTAGTTAGGGCTATTCTTTTGTAGGAATTATTGAAAGTCAGATTGATTTACGCTAAAAATTTTGTGTGTCAGTTTACTGCTGGTCAGAATAAGTAAAGTGAGAAATGTCTGAGTACGTTCAGTTTTGCTCAGCTGTTGGAAAATCAAATAACGTAAGAAGTTTACCAGCACTGTCATTCTTAAATTTTCAAAGGGGACGTTTCAGTGGTTAGTAAACGTTGCTTCATCGGCAAAGGGCACACGTTACAAAAAGGTAGGGTCGTCTCTTAGTTGCTGAGGAGCAGACCGACAGAATTCTGTACGACTTTCGAAATCACGGTCGCCGAGTGCCTGATGTAGTGACACATGGTAGGGATGAAAATTCTGTCGATGCAGGATGCGAATGACACTCGTCCTGCTGATTCCACATTCCTTGGCACTGTGCGGATTCATTAGTGTCGTAGCCAGAACAACTTCTTCGTCTTCGCTGTCAGTCGCACTCTTGTTTGTTGTCCTCGTTTTAATAATTCGTGCAGTTGCTTGGTGCGTCGGATATTGGCGAACCGGACAGATAGCCCTATACCGCTGTACTGTTTTTACGGCATTTCGGTTACAGTCACCATATAAAAGTAGCATATCCAACCTCTCCTCGGTGGTGTTTATGTCTGCACTCAATGAATGTTGAGGCAGAAATTAGCGAAATGCTGTGCAGACAAGTAAACAGGCAAATGTGTTGACATTCCAACACAGCGTAGCGCGAGGCTCTGCTTGGCGTTGTTTGCACCGCTAAAATGGTGATTCCAGCAACCGTGCTCTCCAATTCTAAGACTTTTCTCGAATTTTTTGCGAAAGGTTTCAACGGCAACATTAACAAACGCTATATGATTGCAATCGTCTTCTCGAGAGGTACCGAATGCAGTTATAAGAAGTATACGATTCCATTGAAAAAAAGAAAGAAAAAACGTATTTGCTTCAATATCTCCGTTAATACCAGGGCTACAAATATTAATCTGATACAAAATACGTGCCCCTCAATGCTCTAACGTTTGCCGATCACTGTGCTTCGTTACGTGTAACCGTTCACGAAATAAAACGTGTGGTACGTCTTAAATGACTCACCTTGTATACATACTCGTATAATACGTAACAGGTCTAGTGCTCCCATTCGAAATAATAAGTCTCAGTTTTAATTATTAAGCGAGCCACACTGCAGATATGAATAAAGAGAACAATTGTACAAAATTTTCTTAGCCTCATGTAGAGAATGTTTGAGATTTTTATGTAATGAAGAACAATGTGGGAACTTTCAAGCGACTTACAGCCAACTTCCTTAATGAAGCTGTCACACAGGTGCTCAACGTGGAAGTCTACACAAATTAACATCGTACTGAGACGCGTAGTATACGTTCAGGGTATACGGTCGCAGTTTTTAACGGGTATATAAAAAATTAATCTTCTTCAGAATTGGAAAACGGAGCACTTCATAGAAAAGGGGGCAGCACTCAAGGACAGCACGCTGTAAAGAACGACCCAACAATGCAATTTATGAGAAGAGCTAGAGTAGCATGCTAAGTCCGCGAAAAGTAAGTAATTAGCAGTTTGTGAGATTGCTGTTTAACGGCAGCTTTTGATTATCATCTATGGAGCCTCAGTAGAGGTTAAGTCATTCCCATTAACCCTCTCCATTTACTAGAAATAGTCTTTCACCCTGCTTCCCAATTTCGCTGCTCGTTTCAAGAAACATCGGTGTAGCGTGTGAGTTTTTCTAGCAGCATATTTTGTCTCGACTTAAAGAAACTTGTTTCAGCTACGTACTTTAGAGGTGGATGACAGAATGGTTATCGCACCGATTGCATATAAGGGAGAAGCAGAATTCTAGGTATGAAGGTTTTCACGAATTCCCCTACTTACATCTACATCTACGTGGATATTCTGCTGATCACATTTAATTGCCTAGCAACGAGCCACATTCACAATAATTCTGTGTTATTGCAAACTCGAACAGCATGTCTAAGAAACGAAGACCTGCATCTTTCCGTGCGAGCTCTGATTTCCCTTATTTTACTACGACGGTAGCTTCTCACTAACTAAAAATTTGATGACTGAAATTTTGTGAGAAGATTCTGCCGTAACGAAAAACGCCTTTGTTTTAATGAAGTCCACCCCAAATCCCCAGTGACACTCTCCCTCATTTCGCGATGATAGAAAACGTTTTACTCTTCCTTGAACTTTCTTGATTTAACCCGTCAATCCTGTCTAGTAATGATCCCACACAGCGCCGCAGTACACAAAAAAGGGGACAGATAAGCGTACAGGCAGTCTCTTTAGTAAGTATGTTGCATCTTGTAAGAGTTCTGCCAATAAAATGCAGCCTTTCATTCCCCTTTCCCACAACATTTTCTATGTGTTCTTTCCAGTTTAACAAGACACAGCCAGGGAACACCCACCACAGGCGCAAAGATACTAGCTGGTGCCAGAGCCATAGAGAGTCGCCACTTACGTGAGTTCCACCAATGCCACGGGCGGTGGTGAGGAAATGATGCCGAATTCATGTCGGCCAATTTTAGGCCGAGTGCAATCCGCCAATGACCGGGCGACAACGGACAGAAGCCTACTCGGTAGAAAGAAGAGCAGCTCTTACACTCTTGGTTACAGATCATCGTCAAGGGCTTAGACAGGGAACTTCGTTCAGAAAACTCTTAGGAGAGAACAGTTGCTGTAAATTGTATTTGCTATGTTCTGTGAAGTTTACCTACGATTATATGTACTTAGACATTGAGAGCCGTTTATACGTTATATTACACGAAGTGTTGCGTACTTCATTGTTCAGCAAGTCACGAAGATAAGTAAACCTTTTCAACACATTTGTGTGTCTTTGCTAGCAATGTGTTGGAGTGTTGTAGTACCTTCGTTCTGCTATCCTGCTACATGACCCTGGAGCATAGCAGGGAGAAATTGTCTTATCGGTATACTGCACCAGAAGCCGTTTCACGAACGCTCAAACACGCCCTACCTTAACAACAGTGGCAACTCGGCCTCCAAACCAGTTGTGACGGGGCCTTCACAAAACTGGCGACGAGGACTTACAAGAAGTTGTTCTTAAATGTAATTTCTAGGTACGTAGTTGAATTTACGGCACTTAGATTCACTGATTTATCATGTAACCGAAGTTTATCGGAATTATTTAGCACACACGTGGATAACGTCACACTTTTCATTATTTAGGGTGAATTGCCAATTACCACACCATACAGATGTACAGAGTGATTATAATTAAAGTTGAACTTTCAAACGGCTGTATAAATAACACCACTGATCAGAATCACGTCAAATTGCAACGGAAAATTATCGGAGAAGTGGAAACGTATGGCAGAAGAAAAATAAAGAGTTACAAAATGTAGCAATAGATTGCTATGTAAGCATCATAATTTAATAGTGATCGGCTACAAATGACAAATGAATCGTACAACACTGCCTAAGATGTACGTTTGACGTTAAACAAACTGCACTACTCAGTGCTCATGGGTGTACAGATGTGATACTGTTAGTTACTTAAGCCCGTCCACCACGGCAAGATCATATCACATCGGATGGGAAAAATCGGTTTTTAACTGTCCTGAGGCCAGGAACCTCATAAAAAGCATCACTCACATGGGTTTTTAACTGTCCTAAGGCCGAAAACTACATAAAAAGGATCAATCAAAATCAAATCGGATTATTAATACCAGTGTGACTGGCCCAAAACATGTTCAATATGCTGTTCATCGTTTTCTGCAACAAGTTGAAATCGAGAAACAGCATGTTCCACAACTGATCGAAGGGTTTTCTGGTCTCACGTTCAGAATGTTAGTGCAATGCGTGCCTTCAATACTACTAAGTTTGCAATCTGAAAGTTGAACACAACGTTTTTCAGACAGCGCCACAGCCAGAAGTCACATGGATTTAGATCAAGTGATCGGGACGGCCAGGTTGTAGGGAAATGGCGGCTGATAGTTCTAGCAATTTCGAAACAGTGCTTCAGCAGCTGATTAACTGGATTTGCAATATGCGGAGGTGCGCCGTCCTGAATAAAAATTATCCCATCCACACATGCACGCTGTTGGAGAGCTGGAATGACGTGACTACGCAAGACAATCGTAGCGCTTACCAGTGAAGTTACAGGTAACAGAACCGGAAGCACCTCTCTGTTCGAAAAAATATGGCCCTATGATAAATGATGCGTAAACCAGCATCACACAGTGACCTTTTCTGGATGAAGTGATAGTGGTTCATTTGCGTGTGTATGTTCTGTTTCCCATATTCTACAATTCTGTGTATTGACAGACCCTGTCAGATGGAAGTTGTCTTCGTCTGTCCACAAAATCTGCACGGCCAGTCATTGTCCACTTCCATGTGAGCAAGAAATTCTAAAGCAGAGGTCTCTCTTACTGGCAGGTTAACATGAAGCATCTCGTGTACGTGGGTAATTTTGAATGGATAGCAAAGAAGGATGTTTCGTAGGAGTTAGTGCACCGTGATCGCGGGTATGTCCAATGTTCGGGCTATTCTCCATGCACCACACGTTTGCACATCACCACTCGTCTCCTCCTGCACTGCGGTGGCCACTACTCCCAGTGACGTCAAATCCCTCTACCAGGTTGCACACCAATTTCCGAATCATTTTCTACAGACCCCCGGCAGTCATCGGACCAACGCCTTGAGACGTGGCGTCATTGAAATGGTTCAAATGACTCTGAGCACTACGGGACTCAACTTCTGAGATCATCAGTCCACTAGAACTTAGAACTACTTAAACCTAACTAATCTACGGACATCAAACACATCCATTCCCGAGGCAGGACTCGAACCTGCGACCGTAGCAGTCGCGTGGTTCCAGACTGAAGCGCCTAGAACCGCTCCGCCACTCCGGCAGGCGGCGCCATTGAATTAGTGGGTTGTTCTGTGTGGCGTCTCTGGCTCAGGTATAGCATCGACTATCCGTCTTACATTCCCATTGCCAATACCTATGAGGAAACGTTTCTGCTCTTTGGTCGTAAATATGTACTAAGACACTAGTTGTCGTTTGAAAATTTGTCTCGCTATTACGTTGCGTTTCCTTTCCGATTTGTAACCGATTTTTAATGTTATAATTAATCAACTTTCGGTCGGAAGTACAGCCGGAATAATTGTACTATGGCACAGGTTGTCGTTAAACAAATGAGAGACCTTGTGGTTACATTTAGCTTTTAACCGTTCAATTCCTTGGTTGTAATTTCATTTCTGAGTCGTTAGTTATAAGCTGAAGAGCATGTTGTACTAAGCTTTTCGTTTCTGTGTTTGAAAGACCGATTCATTATTGCTGTATTTTAGCTGGCTGTTCTGGTTCCGCCGAGTGAGTTCTCTTGTAATAAGTGTTCACAAGTAATGTTTTAAGACGTCCCTTCAGAGAGGTATTAATAACTGACAATCAGTTTAACCTTGAAAATAGTAACAGCCAACTGTCTCCAGGGCCTTAGTCAATTGTCAGATAGGACGGGTTGGGGTCCTGCCGCACCTTGGTTGCCGATTGAAATTAAGATGTTGGTTGCCTTGAAGTAAGCCTTATCCTTGTCGTAGTGTTTGCTAATCTGCTTAACCTTTAAGCACAGGTGTGCATCTTAACCCCGTACCTTTCGACATAAAGCTTTCAAATTGAAAGTTAAGTCATTTGTTTTGAGTAACTGAGACACTCTTGTCATCAGTGGTGCTAATATAGTTTTCATGTGATTCAGAAGGGCATTTAATAAGACAGACTGTCTCCAGCGCTGCAGTAAATTACGCTGCAGGTCCGGCCGTCTTGTAATCATTGTCATATTGTTTGCTGTTTTGCAATACAGTACTTCAGATTTCCTTTGCAAAGATTAAAAGCTTTTTCAACATAAGGTTTAAGCCCAAAAGAATTTTGTAAATTGGTTCATTTCGTTCAAGAAATTTTATGGTTAAATGCTTCGATTATCTGTAAAGCACATTCACTGTATTGTTTAATAAACAGGTGTTGTGGAAAGAAATTTATAATGGTGGTTCCTCCCTTCCACGTTTTCCTTAATTCCAGTAAGTACCTCGTATCACCTTTTTTCAAACCCTTCAGTGTCCGGAACTTCTGCATAGCGACGGGTGCACAGTCATAATTGTTGTAATACAGCTTTATAAGCAGAGCGCGATCCTGCATTGAGATGGTCATGGCGAACGTAGCAGAAGCGAAAGGAGGAAAAGCCGTGTGCCCAGCGTGTTTATACTAACTTCAATGGGTTGTGCGAATGACAGGTGTTTTCATTTACATATTCTGGCACATACAGCGCCATCTATTGACCAATGTTCATAATATTTTGTTTTCTTCTGGAATCCGTTTTCCCCCTTCTCCGACAATATTCCGTTGCAATTTGATATCATTCTGGCCAGTGGTGATATTTTTACAGCGCTTTGGCAGTTTAATTATAATCACCCTGTATTTCCTAAATCGTTTGGCAATTTGTTTTAATCTTATGATCACTCTACTAGACGATAAACGACAGCAAATCGTTTATATAGATAAGGAGCATAAGAGAACCTATAGCACTACATTGGGGAACGCCAGAAATCACCTCTGTTTTACTCGATGGTTTTTCGTCAGTTACTACAAACTGTGACCTCTCTGACTGGAAATCATGAATTCAGTAGCATAACTAAGACGATATGCCATAAGCACGCGATGTTACTACAAGTTGCTTATGAGGTACAGTGCCAAAAGACTTTCGGAAATCAAGAAATACGGAACCTATTTGAAAACCCTTGTCAATATCTGTCATCACCGAGTGTGAGTAAAGAACTACTAGTGCTTCACAGGAACAATGCTTTCTTAATTCTCATTGACTGTGTGCCAATAGACGGTTCTCTTCGAGATAATTCATAAGATTCGAACACAATATATGTTCCAAAATCGTGCTACATATCGACGTTAATGACATGGGGCTGTAATTTAGTGGATTACTCCCATTGCCTTTCTGGAATATTGGTATGACCTGTGCAATTTTCCAGTCTTTGCGTACGGATCTTTCGTTGAGCGTGCGATTGTATGTGATTGTTAATTATGGAGCTATTGCATCAGCATACTCTCAAAGGGACCTAATTGGTGTAAAGTCTGGAGCGGAGGACTTGTTTTTATTAACTGACTTAAGTTGCTTCACTACCCCAAGGATATAAACTTCTAAATTACTCATGTTGGCAGCTGTTGTTCCTTCGTGTTCTGGAATATTTACCACGTTTTATTTGATGAAGGAATTCCGGAAGGCTGTGTTTATCAACTCTGCTTTAGCAGCACTGTCATCAATAGTATTTCCGTTACTATCGAGCAGAGAAGGCATATATTTTGTCTTACTGCTAACATACTTTACATACGACCAGAAACTCTTAGGATTTTCTGCCACGTTTCGAAACAAAGTTTCATTGTGGAAACAGTGATAAGTATCAAGCGTTGGTGCCCGCGCTAAGTTTCGAGCTTCTCTAAATGGTAGCCAATCTTGGAAATCTTGCGATCGTTTAAATTTGGCATGCTTTTCTCGTTGTTTCTGCAACAGTGTTCACACCTGTTTGGTGTGCGAAGGGGTATCCGCTCCACCGTTTGTTAATTTATTTCGCATGAATCTTTCAATTGCTTTCGATACTATTTCTTTGAATTTAAGCCACGGTTGGTCTACACTTTCACTGATAATTTGGACGTAGCGAAGATTGTCCCTCAGGAAGGCTTCAGTGAATTTTTTTCTACTTTCTTGTAGGAGAATATTTTTCGCTTGTTTTTGGAGGATTTGGGAGTTACCATATTCATCCTCGCTACGATATTCCTATGTCCACTAGTGCAACTATTCGTCTTTATGCTCGTTATTAGCTCAGGATTATTAGTTACTAACAGGTGAGGGGTATTTTCACAACCGTTTACTATTCCAGTAATTACTTTATTCCGGTTGCCAAGAATGATCTCTAGTCACACTAACTCACAGGAAGTATCAACTTCAGTTTTGCTATAAAGTTAACTACTTCTAACAGCAACACAAACGTCATCAGCAACTGTGCTTAGCGTATCCTTTCTGATTGCTGTTAGGTCCTTCGGAAAAATTTCGGCTGAGCTTGTCTATGGCTTTAGCCAGCTTTCAGTGCCTGTAACGATTTGAGCACCAGTGGTTCCTATTAGTGCTGGAAGCTCTTTTACTCTCCCAAGACAGCTACGACAATTTACATCTACAATAGCGATGGTGCCTGGATCTACGTTCTTCTTGTGATCGACGTACACTCTTTGAGACTGACACCTTTTTGTATTACCCCGCGGCCCTGTAACCTAAAAAGCCTCCGAGTCCACGCGACACAGCCCTGCTACCCGTGTAGCCGCCTCCTGCGTGTAGTGGACTCCTATTTAGCGGAACCCGAAACCCAACCACCCTTAGGCGCAAGTCGACGAATCTGAAACGTGTATGTTCGCAGAACCGACTGAGCCTCTGATTCAGACCTTCCACTCTGCTCTGTAACGGAGGTCTGCAACCGGTCCTGCCGATTATGCTGCAGATGGTGAGCTCTGCTTTCATCTCAGAAACAAGACTGGCAGCCTTTACTACTTTCGATAGCAGCTCGAATCTCTTCCGGTAGAGAGCGATACATCACTGGCATCGACGTGAGCCACCACCTGCAGTTGCGTGCGGATTCTGCTCTTCGTGGCATCAGGAAGGGCTTGTTCCATGTCTGTAATGATTCCACTCGATATGCACACGGAAAGCACATTGGCTTTCTTCCCCTTCTTGGCACCTATGTGGGGCTCCATAACATGTCTAACATTGGAGCTCTCAACTATCAGTAATCCCGCCATCTGTGATTGCTCTGATATTGAAGACTGAGAGGCTTCCTCTGAAGCAGGACAAGCGACTGCGTGTGGCTCTGGGATAGTGTCAACCAGAGACAGCACTTGGAAGCCGACACAGACATGTTGTCGTCTCTGAAAAGGATGTGGACCTATCCTTGACCTCTATAAGCTTGCTTTCCATCTCGACATCTTCAATGACCTCGCCATTCTTGGGTCGTTTAATGCATGTTACAGCAGTGATGTAAGAGATGACACTCATCTTGTATGGAATTCATGTGGACGTATGTCTGCAAACCGTTGTAAAATGCGGTAAAATAATTCATAATATCAAATTATAGCATGGTTGATAGACTGGTCACATGTTTTAAATATGGTAACATGTTTAAAGTATCCATCATGTAAGCTATGCAGAAAATATGTAAGGGACCAAATAAGTGAAAGTTGTTATAGGGAAGGAAAACAATTTGTATTAAAGTACAGTAAGCAGACGCTAGTGATAGAGTACCGCTCTATGTGCTCCATTTGATGAGTGGGCGACTTTCTTTGAACGATTCATTGTGTAAACTTCATCATCCTCATCATTATGCGTTCGACATCAGTTTCTGAACACAGACCTCCTCTAGAATTCTCTGCATATCTGTTTTGTTCCTGCATTCTTTCATCTAAGTCATATGTTTTCTTATCTCTTGAATTACAGGAACAAACTTCTTTGGTCCATCTTGTGTCTGTTGGCATGGATAGAAATCTTGTTCATCACTACTTCCTCCTTGCTTGCGCCCCTCCCCCCCTTCCCCCCCCCCCCCCCCAAAACCTCTCCCTCGCACATACAGGTCTGCTACCCAAAACTTATCCAGATTTCATTTGTCAGATTTGCTGTCTTTCTTAAATGGTTCAAATGGCTCTTAGCACTATGAGACTTAACCTGTGAGGTCATCAGTCCCCATGTCTTTCTCACTTATTCCACAAATATTCCGCACATATGTCTTGCTGGAGGATAGTCAAGCATTGACAGTTGAGGTTTACGAGGAAAAAACGGTAGTTGTATTGGTTGAATGTCAGTGTATATGGTTTGTATTGGACCGGCGAACTAGAGACGACGGAGAGGCTTCGTCCCGTCATAGCCCTTAGTGGTTCACAACTCCCACAACAGGCCACAGCAGCCGACCCACCTCACCGCCGCCACACACTGAACCGAGGTTTATTGTGAGATTTGGCCCCGGTAGCCGCCCCCCCCCCCCCCCCCAGGAACGTCTCATACCACCAGACGAGTGTAACACCAATATTTGCGTGGTAGAGTAATCATGAGGTACGCGTACGTGGCGACAGTGTCTGAGCAGCAGTCGCCGACATAGTGTAACGGAGGCGGAATAAGGAGAACCAGCCCGCATTGGCCGAGGCAGATGGAAAACCGCCTAAAAGCCATCCACAGGTTGGCTAGCAGCACACCGTGCCTCGCAACTAATGCGCCAGGCTCGGATTCGTGCCGGGGAACGGCACGCCTTCCCGTTCGGGAAGCAACGAGTTAGACCACACACGAGTGGCCTGAAAGTCAATACTTTGATAAGGTTCAGCAGCTTTTTTTGCTAATAATCAGGTTGAGAAATGTAAAAAAAATATACCACTGTAAAAAAACTCAAACAGTTAAGAAATACTAAAGGACATGAAGGCTTTCTCCATAGCAATTCTTGAAGAAAAAAAAAAAAAAAGAAATGATTCCCATGAACCCAGTGGCTTCCACTCTACAGGTGACGTTTAAGTTCCTCAAACTGACCATAAATATTTGGATTTCGACAGAGAGTACCAAGCTATTCAGTACATAGATTACGTAAATAAATACGATGGGGTATCTGCAAACAACATTAACAGGGGCATTTTAAAGAAAAAGTTGGGCATAGAATCATGCAATAGATAAAGTGTGATATAATAACTTAAGTGCAGGTAAATAGCAGGTGGCGGACAGCGTAAGCTATGGTTGTACGTAGTATGTCGGTAAATACACGGAAAGGTAGGAAAACAGTTAAGAGCAAAAAACATAAAACCAGCCTTTTTTATTGCTTGCGCCAATGGTGAAAGGCATAGAGAAAAATTGCTGTGCCACGGGAGATTATTGCTCAGATGTGGTGATAGTCCAAGCTGATGCATGAAGTAGACTGATTTTGGTTTCGGTATTACGTTAGGAGAGCATTTAGACGTGGTTGATTCGAAGTTCGTCATGAGCACTCACCTACAGGATTACTGCCATTCTTTCACAAACATATCCATTAACTTAAAGATACTGCATGGGGGGAGCAAAGAGCACACTCTTAACCTCTTGGAAGAAGCTGAGGTGAGTTGGTGCATAGAGCACATCCGTCTCCATGCACTGAAGGGACGGATACAACTGAGACATTCCAGTCTATTAGTTAATTTTCGTTGCCTTACAATGGCGCCATTGATCCATATATATCTGTAAATGTGTACATGTTAGTACTAGTTTCTTTCTGCAGTAGTTTGCTTATCACCTTTTTGTGGGCGTAGTTTTCGATGGTATTTGGCTTTCTTCTTTCAATTTTGGTGTCAGACTTTGTGTTTTCGGTTCCTTTGCAGTTTCAATTTTTTTCTTTTTTTGTTTTACAAAAAATCGTTAACAGTAGGTATTACAGGGTTTCGCAGTCTCTACACACTGACCTTAATCCACTGCCACTCATATTTTTTAATTTATTAGCTTTAACTGTGAGTGGCTTTTCCTTAGGCGGGAAGTGTGTGTGTGTGTGTGTATGTGTCTGTGTGTGTATGTGTCATATTTTTTAATTTATTAGCTTTAACTGTGAGTGGCTTTTCCTTAGGCGGGAAGTGTGTGTGTGTGTGTGTGTATGTGTCTGTGTGTGTATGTGTCTGTGTGTGTGTGTGTTTGTGTGTGTGTGTGTGTGTGTGCGTGTGTTTTTTGGCCGGACGGGGTGGCCGAGCGCTTCTAGGCGCTACAGTCTGGAACCGCAGGTTCGAATCCTGCCACGGGCATGGATGTGTGTGATGTCCTTAGGTTAGTTAGGTTTAAGTAGTTCTAAGTTCTAGGGGACTCTCGACCTCATAAGTTAAGTCCCATAGTGCTCAGAGCCATTTGAACCATTTTGTGTGTGTGTGGCTCATTTTGCATCGATACCTGAAAGTTACTTTATATTTATATTCTGAATATGGCGTTGCTGTTGCTGTGTTGGTTCAGATATTTATTCAGTTTTGCCTTGCCGTATGTCAGTGGTGTGCAGGGTAGTTTCCAGTGGCAACTACGTAACGCTGGATTGTCATCAGTAACTGTTATGCAGAATTTGGATTTTTTTTAAAGAAGTTACCCAGCTTCCGCTTTCTGGACAAGAGTTTACGGTGTTGGTCCGACGAGTGGTTCTTGTCCCATTTTGGGGCCACGTGACATGTGCCTGGACGGCGAGTAAGTGCCACGCTGTGACAGCTAGCCGTTTGTTCCTGCAGGTTCAGTACTTGCTGCTAGAGCCCATAAGGTGGGACGAGAACTTGTTTCTGAAATTGGCTAAGTTTCATCCACATGAAAGATGCAGTGTTTGGTTTGAATTCAGTGGTTTTTGCAGCACCATTCAGCCTACTTAAATTTGACAGTACAGTCACTTCACAGACTATGTATTGTTATATGGACAATGTATGTTGTGTCTTCTATCCCCCATCACATCTGGGTCTCAAATGACTTATCTATGTCAACATTTATTTGTTATTGTCGTTATTGGCGACTGGGGGTACATTCCGTTTTTAACAGGAATTTTTCTTTTATATACAAATTTCCACCTAGGAAATCGGTTGCCGTTCAAAATAAAGTATCTTACTACCAAATGTCTTCGGTTTTCATTCCACAAGGTATATCTCTTTCTATGGGCAGTTAAGGAACAGTAAGGTTTTCAGTGAAAGTAAACTGTAAACTATTTATAGAAATTTCAACGAAGAAAGTAGTACACTCGTATATGAATAGAAAATACTCAAACCGCATATCGCAAAGTGAATGAATTACATGACTCTGATGAAGTTAACCACAACAGTACATTCTCTAGCAGAAAAAATTGCTGGATGCAGACGCAGAAAAATTACTATAGAACAATGGTTCAGTGAAATTATGTACTGTAGTCGTTTAGGTAACTTAACATTATTCTCCATTAAGAGGTAGGTGGATATATTAAGAACTGCAGAGGGAATTGCGTGACACATGTGACATACAGACCAGCACATCTGTATACGAGACAGGTACAAGAGTGAGATCTGTTTCATACGTAACATACGTCAACGTATTCCTTCAGACCATAGTGAGCAAAATTCAGAACGAAATAAAGCGGAAAACGCTCTTCTTCCTGTAATTTTATTTTAGAATATTTTATTTGTTTAATAAGGCCTCTTGAAACTAAAAATATTCTGTTTCAAGAAACTGCTTCTAGCAGTGAGAATTTATTTCTGAACTTAGAATACTGTACGAAAATCGACTCTGCTACATTGCAGGTGACAGGTGGACGTAAGACATACGTAACATGGAACGAAACACGGGGACTACATTAGTCATTAACATTCGTGTGTTACCTATAACGGTAGCTGCAGGGAAAACACCAAGTGTAGAAAGAATAAAAGAAATTGTATAACTCTTATCAACTACATTCAGGATTCCGTCCAAAAATGTGAGAGATCAGGCAGACCTAATCAGATATCAAAATAAAGAAGTTCAAGATAGGATATGAGCGTAGATTGGGGCCAAAGATAGAACAGATTATAGATACAATTAACAGGAACACTTTATTAAATGAGACGAGTTTCTGGAATCTGAACTAAAGACAAATAGACGCCAATAGGTGGCGTAAATGTAGAAATTGTGTTTTATTGAAGTGTTTTACTTGGCTGAAGATGAATATCTTATGTTATACAACTGAATATCTTCTATGAGTGTTTTATTATGAAAGCAGCCAATGGTGATGATCCGCCGCGCAGCAGGGACGTGTTCAAATGTAGAGCAGATGTTTTCATTAATGATAGACTATTAAGTTTAGACTCTGAGAGTGAAAGTGATCAATAAACGTTCTTGAGAAGTTAAAAGAGGGATGAGCGTTTAAAAACATATTTTTGTGTAAGGAGGTAAGAGAGACATTCAGTGAAATTAGATTAAAATTACGACAAATACAGTTGGATACGAAATGAAGTGGAAGACGTAAATTCCGGAATATTGCTGTTTGAAGAAAATGGTATAGTTAATAATCTAATGTGCGTTACAAGAAGAAGATGACAGAACAATTACAATACATCAAATGAATCCTGCTTTCGACAACATTACAATGCAATTTTACAAGAACATTGTTCACTGTTAACAGATGTAGCATATGAGAGTCCACAGTCACTAAATGATAATTCAGAGTGATTCGAAAAATTCTACATTGTATGGAAAAGTGTCGTAATCAAGATATTTATGGCGACTAAGACTGGGAACTAATAAACTTTTCTGATCTGTGTCCAGATGATTTTCAAATACATAAGTTACTGTGAGTAAATATATGACTGTGCGACTTATATATAGGGTCAGTTACTAACTGTTGCTACGTAGAATAATTCCGAAAGTATGACAGGAACTGAAAAGTTTGTGGGACAAATGTTGCATGGGTCAAGGGGGGAAGGGGGGGGGGGGACATAATATGACGTTGGATTTTTGTTGCTATGAGGGGTCGCTTCAGAGATATGAAGGTCAACCTTGTTCTTTTAAATGGGATGCTATAGTTTGGTACTTATTTTCTCATAGCGGCCGTCGAGACGAATCTAGTAATGTGTAACAGTAAGGTTTTTGAAGGTCAACGAAGGTCAAAAAAGGTGGCATGAGCGTCCATTTATAGAAGGTGTTCGAGGTGATGACCATTGGTATCAATGCAGTGCTACAATCTTCTTATCATGGTTTGAGTGGTATTCCTTATCACTTTGGTACTTATCGAAGCACATGCTCTGACAATTCAAATACATGAGGTTGTTAACCCATATGGCATTAGTCTTACGTTGATTGCACTGTGATGACATGGGCAAAAAAACTGATGCGACCCCGTATTACAATACACGTAATAACTTAGTTGATAGTCTGTGAATGTAATTTGTACACGTTTCATGGTTGCAAGTATCGTTACAGCTAAACAACTTTCAAGTAAAATGACGTAAGGCGCTATTTTCTTCAATCAAACTGTGAGTTATGTAAACATTGCAGCACAGCCCCAGGATAATTTACCTGCCATTTTGAACTGTTTCCGATGAAAATAAATATTTAGAAAAATAGTTTTATAAACGACAGTGAAATATCAGACGAATTGGAATGTTACGTGTAAAATGCTGAAACAAATGTTCCAGACACTTAAGCAAACCTGAAAAGATGATCATCTATACACAATGAGGCCGAACACGAGACATATTGGTATTGCACATATGCTACTCGCAACCATACAGCGTGTCACAATAAATCCCGCCGACATTTAGTTCACTACATACAGACAACTACGTCGGAACAAATGAGAGGATAGCAACAGCCATGTTTAAAGAAACATGCTGGCGTTCGACTGACGTGTAAATATAGTACGGAAAACGCAGGTCAGAATAACTAGAAGGAAAAATGAGCTGTTACTATACTTACTACCATTTTGTCTTTCAGATCATTAGAATATGATCATGTGGAATATCTAGAGACTAGAAAATGACTCAGTAAGTATTTAGAAGGAAAAGACTCACCGTGGTTAATTAACCAAACTCGTAAAATGGCGATGAAACAGAGATTATTGTACTCTCAGTTTATTAAAGAACGCTGAAACGTCGACACGGAAAAGAATTAGAAAATCGCTCGTTTATAAAACGATCAGTGCACCAAGCATACAACGACATCCACCGTTATGTGTTAGCGGATGGTCTTGCTGGAAATCCAAGAAAATTCTGGTCCAACGAAAAATAACCAAGAGACTAGGGTAATTTTGTTATGTTGTGGTATATCAATAGAAAAATTGCAAATGAAAGATAAAGTAACACATTTCGAGTCATTCAAGCAAACGGATCGTTAGTACCTTTTCATTTGACTATCGCACAAACTTCCTTGTGGTGATGTTTATAGGTATCTCAGCAATTGCAAATGAAGAGCAATTAAGAGAGCTGAAAACAGATAGGCCACCAGGTCCAGATGGAGTCCCAGTTCCATTCTGCGAAGAGGACTTTTTCGGCTTTTTAAGAGGTCTGACATGTGTGCCACCAACTTTTTATCAAGTTTCGCCAGGACGTTCTATAACGGAAATAGACATGCGTCTCGGCTTTTTTTCTAGTTTCTGAAATGATTGACGTCAAAATTGATGTCGAAAAATCGTATTTTCAATGCTATATACAGAAAGATCGCCTAAAAGCAAAAACAAATTAATTTAATGTATGGTCCAAAGTTAACAGAGTTCTTGCCGTTTTTGTGTTTACAGGGTGCAGCTTGGGTACGCGTCATTCAAAGCGTCCAGCAGAGTGACGTCTGCGAGCAAGTACTCAAGGCATTAGGGTACCAAACTGCTAGTCGGTGGTCGATTCTTGGGCGTAGCTCCTGTTTTTCATCCTGTACTATTTCGGCGAATCTGATGATAATGTGATAATCTCAATAGCTTTATCTCCTTTTTTGATGTAAAACATCGGGAGGTGCAATTAATCTTGAAATAATTATACGTTTCATGCACTGACAAATATTTTCATCGTCATTCATAATAATGAAATACACTTAAAGTTTACTACTGCGTATTCTTTATTTCACGCATCAGGCGTGACACATGAACGAAATTTCGCCGCATTGACATGTTTTGATGCACATTGTTCGTCAAAAACACATGACTTACTTTACTCAAAACAGATCTATCAGACATCAGTTTGGATGTGAACCAAGTGTATAGAAGCATATCTCGAAAGATGGATATGGAGAACTGGTTATACAGCAACGCATGAACTTTGATAGCATAGGAAATACACTTAAAGTTTACTACTGCGTATTCTTGATCATTCCCGCAGTCGAAATTTTTCACAGACACAAAGAAAGATTATTTCATGCATCAGGCGTTATTAGCTGTTAGAGGAAATAAACGTCACACAGCTGGCAAAGAGAGACATATTTCTGTAGAATCATTTTCACGATGCTTGTCGGTTGAACACCATCATCTACGACGGTCATTTCCTAGATCGTCATGAAACGCAATGAAAATAAGTGTCAACACATTACATGTTCGTATTTCATTAGTAAGCACACATCAGGACGTTTTACTTGTAAAAAGGAAAGAAATGTATTCCTTCTGTCAGAATATTATCAGATACACCGAAAAAAAGTATAGAATGAGATGAAAGCCACGATCAAGAATAGAACACGAAAGAACAGTTAGGTGGTCTAATTCTTTTACCGGTTCTTAATTTAATTACTTTTTTCGTCGTGGTTCTCGCCATTTTATATAGGTGGAAGCCACATGAAAGTTCATCGCTGAATACTTCACTCATCCAGCACTCTGACTACATGCGCTCAGCTGCCTGCCGACAACCGCTCAACAGCGACATCGCTCTGCTAGACATGTCAGATGACGTGTAGTCAAACTACAGCATAAAAACACAGAAAACCGTTAATAGTTCGAGTACTATTAACTTTTGACTTCATACATATTGAATTGCTGAACCACATGTCAGTCTGTCCTTGTTAGATCACAATTACCGCGAACCTCACGCGCTGCGGTTAGCTCCCAGCAACTAAATTGAAGAGAAGTTGTTTACCTCATGCAATACGTCTCCGTAGAGTAGCTGTAGCGTTGCCACCTACCACGCAAGCGGCCCGGGTTCGATTCCCGGCAGGGGATTAGGTGTTGTACGTCCTTCGTCATCGTTTTCATCATCATTGATTCGCAAGTCGCCGACGTGGCATCAGCTATAGATGACCTGCAATACGGCGGCCGAACTGCCCCGAAAGAGGGCTCCCGGCCAACAATACCATACGATCATTTCAATTTCCCTTATACAAGGCGATTACATTCCACAATCCTCGAGCATATTCTAAGTTTTGGTGAAACAATTTTCCTTGAGAGAGTCAAGCTTCCATTCACAAATCAAAAGAGGTTTACAAAGCATCGCTCGTCCGAAACACATATTGCGGCTTTCTCGCCGAATATCCTACAATTAAGGAATAACATCCATGATTCCGTATTGCTAATTGTCCGGCAAACGTTTGACACTGTTCCTCACTGCAGACTATTAAGAATGGACCAGGCATACGGAATAGGTCCTTAAATATGTGAATGAATCAAAGACATTTTTAAAATAATAAAAAACAATGTAGTGTCCTGGATGGACAACATTCGTCGGAAACAAAAGTATCGTTGGGAGTGTTGGGTGCTCCAGGTAAGTATGACAGGAGTTTGTTCTGCTCTATGTAAATAAATGATCTTACGTATACGGTGAGCGTCAATGTGCGACTGTTTTGTTGAGAACTGTGGAGTGTATAGAAAAGTGTGGCCTTTGACTGACAGCGGAGGGCTGCAGTATGATTTGCATGGCTTCTTTTATTTGCTGATATGAATGGCAGTTGGCGCTAGATGTGTAAAAATGTAATGCAAATGAGTGCGGCATTAGTGGTGCGCTGTTTGACACAGTCCCGTTGTTTAAACAGCTAGGCATAATGCCGCCAAACGCATGAAATGTGACTATCTCTTAAGGTTGGTTGTAGGGAAGTCGATTGATCGACTGCAGTTTCTTGGGAGAAAGATAGGAAACTGTAGCTCATCTATAGAGGACAACATGTACAGAACACCTGTGGACCCAATACTGAATATATCTCGAATGTTTGCTATCCCCATGTAACATCCACGAGATAAATTTTAGCTACAGTGCGACGAGAGGAAATTATGCCTCTAACAGTTATAAACACTGTCCATCCGATGTATGAAAAAACAGTGAAATAAATATTAATTATTTATATAATATTTTATGATGTAATTGGACATATCGATGTGTATCATAGAAAGACAATGATAATTGTACATTCCTTTTATGATCTGCGTTTGACTTCCTTTGTTTTTAGCTTTTCTTGGTTGGCTTTTTTATGTTGCGGACGCAAGCCTCATATCAAACTGAGGTCTGTTAAGAAATTGTAATTACTTTTTAATTATTACTTGAGAATAGAGTTCATTATTATTATAAATTTTGAGTGAATAATTACTTGTAACTTTAATTCCTCTCTCAATAACCATTATCTGTGTTAATTGTTTCATTCCGCTGCAAGGAGCGCATCAATTGATGATAACGATTTGTATCACTTTTTTATCTGTGTTTCTTAGGAAAAAATCTAAGGTTTGCTGAGAATTAGTCTAAATAGTGCACAATATGAAAGTAAAGTTTAATAAGCATTTCAAATACTTATCCTGTTAAAAGGAGAGTTATTCTAAAATAGAAAGTCTCTATCACTTGTCTGCCGCCATCTTAAGAATTATCTCAGCGGCAAATTCAAATTACGCAACTCTGCAGACATAAATGCCGAAGATAATAAAACTGTGTAAAAATAAATCTCCACCGGTGATCCTGAACTCATTTTAATAAAAATAATTCGAATCAGATTGGTTCCTTAAAAATAGTGCTCCATATAACAAACTTTTCTAGCTGATGTATGGATCCGAAATTAATTACGCACGAGTTGCGAAGAAAATTGTTACAGGTAACATACGTCAGTGTTGTGCTTGGCTGATATTCGGTGGTTCAAATGATCATTTTGCTGAAGATAACTGTTTCCAATAAAATCAGTAGTTGTATAGGATCTGTTGTATGAAGTGTGATTTAGTGACACCCAACTTACAGACAACACTTTAACACAATGTTAACTTGTAGTTCTTTAGCAACTTGACGAAATCTTTAGCCGGGAGAAAAATTATTTACTAATTACTCACTGTAATAAAATAAGATTATCATTTTCATTTACAAATTAGTTAAATACCAAGCCACTGAATAACCCAGCGAACGCCACACTGGCGCCCAACGTGGGGCCACCATTGCACATTTATTCATTTTAATAATTGAAATTGTGATATATTATAGCTACGGAGTACCAAAACTAACTATTAATCATTGTATATTTACTTGTTTCATGAGCATTGACATCTTCCTACCAAACTGCTGTACGAATCTGTATCTGCACTGGTGCGACATACACGAGTAACTTCATATAAGCAGTGAAGTTCACCCCTCTCAATCAACTCAGGTAGGAACACATGTTCATGTTCAGTAATTAAACAGCAGCACACAATCAATAAACCGAATGAGCATAGTGATGCAGAAATGACATCAGAGTCTCATGTAGAACAATCTACCCATATTTCTGTCGAATTATTAGAAAATTTAATTATGAATGATAATTTAGTAACTGATGTCCCGAGTGATAGTAAAACTGAGGAGTTGCCAAAACAAACTGACATTCCTGCATTCAACCAGTTAGGAATTAATGACAATATTTCTTCTGGGCAAGGGGCAGAAGTTAGCAATGCTCAAGCTATGTCGATACAGGATATGCTAAGAGCATTATTTGAAAAGTTTACTATTAAAGAGCAGGAGCGTGAAAGACAACGTCAGCAGGAAAAGGAAAAACGTAGACAGGAAAAGCTTATAGAAAAACAGCAACTGGAGCTCAGAGACAAACAAAAAAAGGGATTTATGGAAAATATAAAAAAATATTCTTCTGGAAAGAGATAAAGAAATTGTCCGTAGGATAAATCAAGTGTTGGTCGATCGTGATAATGCTATTATCCCAGTTAAAGCGGGTGATCGATGCAGTAAAAACCACGATTGAACCGTTAACAAACATTCCAGTTCAGGTCAATTGCCTTCAAACTGAAGTAGATAGCCTAGAGAACCTATTCGAAGCTTTGGCTACCGCCGTGGAAACAATGTAGGAGGACATTCCCTCGGAAATCCGAAAGCAAGTGCAAACAGAGGTAGCCAGGATGTTGAACTCTGAAAATCAAAACTTGGAAAATCTGACAGTATGCAGTAATGACAACACTGGTACTGACAGGCAAAAGATCGCAGATAATCTAACGGCGAATTTTAATGCACCACAAGGAAGACCAAATTTTGGTAATCAACCGATATTACCACAGCAATATGTGACACCAATGAACAAAAACAGTGGAATAGAATGTACTTGTAACAAAGTAACCATACCACCTGCTAATGATAGCAATTCCATGCATTTAAATACTTTGATGAATGAAGAAAGCCTGATTAAACATAGACAGTTTCAAATATTCAACGAAGAAAGCAAGAAAACATACATCCAGTAGTTTTCATTCGAAACTTCAAAAGTTTTCTCCTGAAATCATGGTCGGAAGAACAGAAAATACAGTTCGTGGTTTCACATATTTCTGGTGATGCACCGATCTGGGCATTAAATGCAGCAGAAACTTGCAAGACTTTCCACAAGAAGGGCGTTCCTTGATCAATTCTGGTCAGCATCTAATCAAGAGCGACTCCGTAAAGTTGTTTGCAATGCAGAAATGTACAATCCGGTCAGGTTCCTTAAGAAAGTACTTTGAAAAATATATTAACATGACCCGGTACTGGGATGAGCCAGTAACCACCAGAGATGTATTGCGAGTGTTAAAAGCTAGATTACCCATTCATATTAGAGAAAAATTATTTAATGTTACAGACACCGATCTGAAAAATTTCTGTCTGTAATTGATTCTCTGGATCTGGTGCAAGAAGACGCCAGAAAATATTCTGGCGTGATCAGCAATACCAATAGTCCTAATAGAAAAAAAATCACGGAATGGAAATAATGGAAAAAGAGGGGAACTTAGTCCAAAGGAAAATAAAAGTAAAGCATATAGTAACGAAAAATACAATAATAATAATAGTAGTAAAAACCCATACAACCAAAATTTTGGTTATCCTAATAATAATAACAGTAATTGGCCGAAGAACACCAACAACCGAGTGGTAATCAGAGGTAGTACCACAATGAAAACCCAAACAATAACAATAGCAACCGAAAGAGACGAAATGACAACATGTCAGACAGTCACTATAAAGACAAGCCTAAAAATATGCGGGATGATAGTGAATATTGGTGGCAGCCAGGGCCAAGTCATTGGCAGCCGCGACAAAATTCTATCAATTCAGGTCAGCCAATAAATTATGTACAGGCTATACCTATACTAAGAAATCAATGTCCGCCGTGGTGGGATCCAAGCAGGCCTCCTCCGACTGAAAACTCACAAAATGTTATAATAGCGGAGGTATCTTCAGAAGCAAAACAAAACACTCAGAAGCCAACAAACTAATTTCGGTCCCTGTAGGCCTTCGCCAGGTGACCGAGGCTAACAATGAAGGCAATAAGTCAACGAAACCAAAAATAAACATGATACGGTATCAGGATGGCAACAGGGTCGAGGATGAGCAATATCTGGAACCTGCTGTCTCTGATAAGCCACAAAGGGAAAATATCCAAGCAAGTGTCACCGAAGCTGTAAACGGTGTAACAGCTATTATTCTGCTTGACACAGGTGCTAATGTATCAGTTATGAACACGCAGTTTTTCAAGAAGGTATCGGAGATACGAAGATTGCCGATTTTGCCTGTTGCAAATTGCAAGGTTTTAGGGGCATTGGGAAAAAAAACACAGAAAATAAAATACCAGACACAGGTGGAAGTTTCCTTGGGAACTGATCGCTTAATATGCACGTTCCTACTAATGGATAACTTGCCAGTACTGGTGCTTCTGGGTTTTGAGTTCCTTCGGGAAATGGAAGCTGAAATTGATCTCGTCCGTAGGACATGTGCACTTAAGTACCAACAGCTACCCATAAGATTAATGCTGAATCGGGACTTCGGTGCGAACCTTCCGCTGATGAGAAAAATGAATTTTTCTGTCATCAAACAGAAGTTGTTAGTGTTTGATCATAAGCACCCGCAGATGCGTCACAAAAATCGAGGTAACTATGCACCCAGCAACGTGAGTGACATCGTCACAACAATAGAAGGGGAAGTACAGGAGGCAACTTGCATTAATGCTTCAGAGACTAGACGATTAACAGAATTATTTTCCGGATACCTCGAACTATTCATTTAACGCCCTGGAATCATAAAAGATTACCAGTATAATATAAAAATGTATCCGCACAAGACCTATTGCAGAGCATCTTACTCGGTCCCCTGGACTAAGAAAAACGAAGGGAATATGCAACGGACCAATCAGAAGGGTAAGTGCACTATCCCGTAACTGTAAATACAACGTTTATGGTAAATTAATTAGCAGTAATAATGTGATAATATTGTGTATGTATTGGTTTATAAGCTTTTATGTCAAGTATTACACTGTAATATTCTTGAATTATTTGAGCAAGGAGTAGAGAATCTCGATAATAAATGTATTTTTACTCTAAAAGGGATCAATAACTTGATAAACACTTGAGCGTTATTGCATTAAATGTGAGGAATTTTACCTTTATATACGTAGCATAGAAATGATTAAAATAATTAAATAATATATTTGTTCGTGTGTAAGAATGGTTCCAATGGCTCTGAGCACTATGGGAATTAACGGCTGAGGTCATCAGTCCCCTAGAACTTAACTACTTAAACCTAACTAACCTAAGGACATCACACACATCCATGCCCGAGGCAGGATTCGAACCTGCAACCGTAGCAGTCGCACGGTTCCAGTCTGAAGCACCTAGAACCGCTCCGCCACACCGGCCGGCATGGATATAACCAAAATATTTTTATAAGAGTGAGTCATGTTGCCCCACACACGTAGCGAGTGTTGGTGGTGTGTGAGCTGTGAGACTGAAAAAAAAAAAAATACTGCTTTCACCACTAGTGAAGCGAAATCTGAATGTGTACTGATTTATGTACGCGTTTTCTTTACGTAGTCATTTAAAATGCTCTCATGAGCAACATTCCGGTTAGATAAACCGAACACGGACGTCCGTCCCAAAAACCTGGTATATAACAATCCCAATAAAAAAATAGTAATATATAAATATATGTGTCTGTAATAAAAATGGAAATGTACTTCAGTAATGATCTCATGGTCAAGATAATGTAGCAGATTATGAAAGTTTCATGTTGTCTTATGTTTATGTGACAGTGTAAAATTTTAAATTTTGTTATTCAGTCATGGTAATATGAACTTACATGCAAGTGTACCGGACCTCATTATTGAAAAGTGTCATTTGCATATAGATTGTCTGTTAAGTACTGTGGAAAACTAATGACAGCAATCAGAACAGTGAAACATGTTGCGCAGGAACTAGTGGACGTGTGAAGAACTCTAATTTATATTTTGAATAATGATGAACAGTGATAAAAACTGTGATCACGTAACCTTATGAACGCTCTTGGAGTGTCAAAGTTAGCACCAACGCTATGAACGTTGAATACTGTTGACTGTATTAATAATTAAAGTAAACTGATAACGTTTAGTAGTTTGATACGAAGCGTCTTCGCGTGCCAAATTCAATGTGACAGACTGTACAGCCAGCCGCGCGCCAAAACAATGATGCAACGTTGGCTACGCTGCGCGTCACGAAAGTATTTACATTCCGCTTAAGTAAACGATGCACGCTGTGGACACTTGTATGATTAACGGTGCAGTGTTCAAAATGTGCATATTGTGATAAACTTACATGTGAATCACTACATTCTGTTGAACAGTGTCGAAATACAGAACATACTCCAAAATTCCTTTCGTGTGAATGTGAGTGAAATGGACACTAATATTCGTTCCCACAGGATGAGAATAATAATTATCTTGTCACTGATGCTTATATTTTGACATTTCATGTACCCTTCTTAAACTGAGGGACGTAGGAAAGGGAAAGCAAGACCTGCTGCAGCGCCACTTCTAGACAGCAGCAGATCCAAACCACGGTGCAGCCGACGGCAGCCGATGCCCAACCGACTCGGCTGGAGGCGGTCCACCGATAGCCACTGGCTGTCTGTGTTCCAATGGCTCCGCACGGGGGCGGTTTTACGACGTCAGTGGCAAATTGTTATAACATTCGATAAATAAGTGACTCTGGAAATTTTATGATATACCACCACGAAAAACATCCATCATCTCAGATGCTTGGACGGTTTTATTCCCGGTTTTCCAAGTCCAGTGAACACAAATGGGTGGGGGAAGGGGGGGGGGGTGATAAGTTACTCCGGGAAGTATCCGCAGCAACTTCCGAGATAATACACTCACTGAAGTCATGTAAAGTACTCGATTGAACTATAATTTTATCATGTGTAAAACAACATTGAAAATGAACATTTGCATCTTGAGAGTAACAAATCAACGTGGATTACGTGGACTGATAAAAAAATATACAATAGATAACCTAATTTTTTTCTCAGCCCAAGGGGCAATGTAACATCCACGAGATAAATTTTAGCTACAGTGCGACGAGAGGAAATTATGCCTCTAACAGTTATAAACATTATCTATCCGACATATGAAAAAACAGTGAAATAAATATTAACTATTTATATAATATTTTATGATGTAATTGGACGTATCTATGTGTATCGTACAAGGACAATGACAATTGTAAATTCCTTTTATGATCTGCGTTTGTCTTCCTTTGTTTTTACCTTTTGTTGTTTGGCTTTTTTAGGTTGTGGACGCAAGACTCATATCAAAGTGAGGTCTCTTAAGAACTTGTAATTATTTTTTAATTATTACTTGAGAATGGAGTTCATTATTATTATAAATTTTGAGTTAATAATTATTTGTAACTTTAATTCCTCTCTCAATAACCATTATCTGTGTTAATTATTTTTTACACTGCAAGGATCGCAGCCATTGATGATAACGATTTGTATCGCGTTTTTATCTGTGTTTCTTAGGAAAAATCAAAGGTTTTCTTGATGAAAATTAGTCTAAATAGTGCACAATATGAAAGTAGAGGTTAATAAGCATTTCAAATACTTATCCTGTTAAAAGGAAAGTTATTCTAAAATAAAAAGTCTCTATCAAGTGCCTGCCGCCATCTTAAGAATTATCTCAGCGGCGAATTCAAATTACGCAACTCTGCAGACATAAATGCCGAAGATAAAAAAAATGTGTAAAAATAAATGTGCACCGGTGGTCCCAAACTCATTTTAATGAAAATAATTCGAATCAGATTGGTTCTTTAAAAACAGTGCTCATAGCATAATCCATATACGAAACTTTTCCAGCTGATGTATGGATCCGAAATTAATTACGCACGAGTTGCGATGAATATTGTTTCAGGTAACTTACGTCAGTGTTGTGCTTGGCTGATATTCGGTGGTTTAAATGATCATTTTGCTGTAGATAACTGTTTCCAATAAAATCAGTAGTTGTATAGGATCTGTTGTATGAAGTGTGATTTAGTGACACCCAACTTAAAGACAACACTTTAACACAACGTTAACTTGTAGTTCTTTAGCAACTTGACGAAATCTTTAGCCGGGTGAAAAATTATTTAGTAATTACTCACTGTAATAAAATAAGATTATCATTTTCATTTACAAATTAGTTAAATACCAAGCCACTGAATAACACAGCGAACGCCACACTGGCGCCCAACGTGGGGCCACCATTGCACATTTATTCATTTTAATAATTGAAATTGTGATCTATTACAGCTACGGGGTACCAAAACTAACTATTAATCATTGTATATTTACTTGTTTCATGAGCATTGAAATCTTCCTACCAAACTGCTGTACGAATCTGTATCTGCACTGGTGCGACATACACGAGTAACTTCATATAAGCAGTGAAGTTCACTCCTCTCAATCAACTCAGGTAGGAACACATGTTCATGTTCAGTAATTAAACAGCAGCTCACAATCAATAAACCGAATGAGCATAGTGATGCAGAAATGACATCAGAGTCTCAGGTAGAACAGTCTACCCATATTTCTGTCGAATTATTAGAAAATTTAATTATGAATGATAATTTAGTAACTGATGACCCGAGTGATAGTAAAACTGAGGAGTTGCCAAAACAAACTGGCATTCCTGCATTCAACCACTTAGGAATTAATAGAAATATATCTTCTGGGCAAGGGGCAGAAGTTAGCAATGCTCAAGCTGAGTCGATACAGGATATGCTAAGAGCATTATTTGAAAAGTTTACTGTTAAAGAGCAGGAAAAGGAAAAACGTAGACAGGAAAAGCTTATAGAAAAACAGCAACTGGAGCTCAGAGACAAAGAAAAAAAGGGATTTACGGAAAACGTAAAAAAAATATTTTTCTGGAAAGAGATAAAGAAATTGTCCGTAAGATAAATCAAGTGTTGGACGATCGTGATAATGCTATTATCCCAGTTAAAGTGGGAGATCGATGCAGTAAAAACCACTATTGAACCGCTAACAAACATTCCAGTTCAGGTCAATAGCCTTCAAACTGAAGTAGATAGCCTAGAGAACCAATTCGAAGCTTTGGCTACCGCCGTGGAAACAATGTAGGAGGACATTCCCTCGGAAATCCGAAAGCAAGTGCAAACAGAGGTAGCCAGGATGTTGAACTCTGAAAATCAAAACTTGGAAAATCTGACAGTATGCAGTAATGACAACACTGGTACTGACAGGCAAAAGATCGCAGATAATCTAACGGCGAATTTTAATGCACCACAAGGAAGACCAAATTATGGTAATCAACCGATATTACCACAGCAATATGTGACACCAATGAACAAAAACAGTGGAATAGAATGTACTTGTAAAAAAGTAACCACACCACCTGCTAATGATAGCAATTCCATGCATTTAACTACTTTGATGCATGAAGAAAGCCTGATTAAACATAGACAATTTCAAATATTCAACGAAGAAAGCAAGAAAAACATACATCCAGTAGTTTTCATTCGAAACTTCAAAAGTCTTCTCCTAAAATCATTCTCGAAAGAACAGAAAATACAGTTCGTGGTTTCACATATTTCTGGTGATGCACCGATCTGGGCATTAAATGCAGCAGAAACTTGCAAGACTTTCCACGAGAAGGGCGTTCCTTGATCAATTCTGTTCAGCAGCTAATCAAGAGCGACTCCGTAAAGTTGTTTACAATGCAGAAATGTACAATCCGAAGTCAGGTTCCTTAAGAAAGTACTTTGAAAAATATATTAACATGACGCGGTACTGGGGTGAGCCAGTAACCACCAGAGACGTATTGCGAGTGTTAAAAGCTAGATTACCCATTTATATCAGAGAAAAATTATTTATTGTTACAGACACCGATCTGAAAAAATTTCTGTCTGTAACTGATTCCTTGGATCTGGTGCAAGAAGACGCCCGAAAAATTTCTGGCGTGATCAGCAATACCAATAGTCCTAATAGAAAAAAATCATGGAATGGAAATAATGGAAAAAGAGGGGAACTTAGTCCAAACGAAAACAAAAGTAAAGCATATAGTAACGGAAAATACAATAATAATAATAGTAGTAAAAACCCATACAACCAAAATTTTGGTTATCCTAATAATAATAACAGTAATTGGCCGAAGAACACCAACAACCGAATGGTAATCAGAGGCAGTACCACAATGAAAACCCAAACAATAACAATAGCAACCGAAAGAGACGAAATGACAACATGTCAGACAGTCACTATAAAGACAAGCCTAAAAATATGCGGGATGATAGTGAATATTGGTGACAGCCAGGGCCAAGTCATTGGCAGCCGCGGCAAAATTCTATCAATTCAGGTCAGCCAATAAATTATGTACAGACTATACCTATACCAAGCAATCAATATCCACCGTGGTGAGATCCAAGCAGGCCTCCTCCGACTGAAAACTCACAAAATGTTATAATAGCGGAGGTATCTTCAGAAGCAAAACAAAACGCTCAGAAGCCAACAAACTAATTTCGGTCCCTGAAGGCCTTCTCCAGGTGACCGAGGCCAACAATGAAGGCAATAAGTCAACGAAACCAAAAATAAACATGATACGGTATCAGGATGGCAACAGGGTCGAGGATAAACTATATCTGGAACCTGCTGTCTCTGATAAGCCACAAAGGGAAAATATCCAAGAAAGTGTCACCGGAGCTGTAAACGGTGTAACAACTATTATTCTGCTTGACACAGGTGCTAATGTATCAGTTATGAACACGCAGTTTTTCAAGAAAGTATCGGAGATACGAAGATTGCCGATTTTGCCTGTTGCAAATTGTAAGGTTATAGGGGCACTGGAAAAAAAAAACACAGAGTATAAAATACCAGACACAGGTGGAAGTTTCCTTGGGAACTGATCGCTTATTATGCACGTTCCTACTAGTGGATAACTTGCCAGTACCGGTGCTTCTGGGTTTTGAGTTCCTTTGGGAAATGGAAGCTGAAATTGATCTCGTCCGTGGGACATGTGCACTTAAGTACCAACAGCGACCCATAACATTAATGCTGAATCGGGACTTCGGTGCGAACCCTCCGCTGATGAGAAAAATGAATTTTTCTGTCATCGAACAGAAGTTGTTAGTGTTTGATCATAAGCACCCACGGATTCGTCACAAAAATCGAAATACCTATGCACCCAGCAACGTGAGTGACATCGTCACAACAATAGAAGGGGAAGTACAGGAAGCAACTTGCATTAATGCTTCAGAGACTAGACAATTAACAGAATTATTTTCCGGATACCTCGAACTATTCATTTAACGCCCTGGAATCATAAAAGATTACCAGTATAATATAAAAGTATATCCCCACAAGACCTATTGCAGAGCATCTCACTGGGACTAAGAAAAACGAAGGGAATATGCAATGGACCAATCAGAAGGGCAAGTGCACTATCCCGTAACTGTAAATATAACGTTTATGGTAAAATAATTATCAGTAATAATGTGATAATATTGTGTATGTATTGGTTTATAAGCTTTTATGTCAAGTATTACACTGTAATATTCTTGAATTATTTGAGCAAGGAGTAGAGAGTCTCGATAATAAATGTATTATTACTCTAAAAGGGATCAAAAACTTGATAAACACTTGAGTGTTATTGCATTAAATGTGAGGAATTTTACCTCTCTATACGTAGCATAGAAATGATTAAAATGATTAAATAATATATTTGTTCGTGTGTAAGAATGGTTCCAATGGCTCTGAGCACTATGGGAATTAACAGCTGAGATCATCAGTCCCCTAGAACTTAACTACTTAAACCTAACTAACCTAAGGACATCACACACATCCATGCCCGAGGCAGGATTCGAACCTGCGACCGTAGCAGTCGCACGGTTCCAGACTGAAGCACCTAGAACCGCTCCGCCACACTGGCCGGCATGGATATAACAAAAATATTTTCATAAGATTGAGTCATGTTGCCCCACACACGTAGCGAGTGTTGGTGGTGTGTGAGCTGTGTGACTGGAAAAAAAAAAAAAAAAAAAATACTGCTTTCACCAATAGTGAAGCGAAATCTGAATGTGTACTGATTTATGTACACGTTTTCTTTACGAAGTCATTTAAAATGCTCTTATGAGCAATATTCCGGTTAGATAAACCGAACACGGGCGTCCGTCCCAAAAACATGGTATATAACAATCCCAATAAAAAAATAGTAATATATAAATATATGTGTCTGTAATAAAAATGGAAATGTACTTCAGTAATGATCTCATGGTCAAGATAATGTAGCAGATTATGAAAGTTTTATGTTGTCTTATGTTTATGTGACAGTGTAAAATTTTAAATTTTGTTATTCAGTCATGGTAATATGAACTTACATGCAAGTGTACCGGACCTCATTATTGAAAAGTGTCATTTGCATATAGATTGTCTGTTAAGTACTGTGGAAAACTAATGACAGCAATCAGAACAGTGAAACATGTTTCGCAGGAACTAGTGGACGTGTGAAGAACTCTGATTTATATTTTGAATAATGATGAACAGTGATAAAAACTGTGATCACGTAACATTATGAACGCTCTTGGAGTGTCAAAGTTAGCAGCAACGCTATGAACGTTGAATACTGTTGACTGTATTAATAATTAACGTAAACTGATAACGTTTAGTAGTTTGATACGAAGCATCTTCGCGTGCCAAATTTAATGTTACAGACTGTACAGCCAGCCGTGCGCCAAAACAATGATGCAACGTTGGCTACGCTGCGCGTTACGAAAGTATTTACATTCCGCTTAAGTAAACGATGCACGCTGTGGACACTTGTATGATTAACGGTGCAGTGTTCAAAATGTGCATATTGTGATAAACTTACATGTGAATCACTACATTCTGTTGAACAGTGTCGAAATACAGAACATACTCCAAAATTCCTTTCGTGTGAATGCGAGTGAAATGGACACTAATAATCGTTCCCACAGGATGAGATTAATAATTATCTTGTCACTGATGCTTATATTTTGACATTTCATGTACTCTTCTTAAACTGAGGGACGTAGGAAAGGGAAAGCAAGACCTGCTGCAGCGCCACTTCTAGACAGCAGCAGATCCAAACCACGGTGCAGCCGACGGCAGCCGATGCCCGACCGACTCGGCTGGAGGCGGTCCACCGACAGCCACTGGCTGTCTGTGTTCCAATGGCTCCGCACGGGGGCGGTTTTACGACGTCAGCGGCAAATTGTTATGACATTCGATAAATAAGTGACTCTGGAAATTTTATGATATACCACCACGTAAAACATTCATCATCTCAGATGCTTGGACGGTTTTATTCCCGGTATTCCGAGTCCAGTGAACACAAATGGGTGGGGGAAGGGGGGGGGGGTGATAAGTTACTCCGGGAAGTATCCGCAGCAACTTCCGAGATAATACACTCACTGAAGTCATATAAAGTACTCGATTGAACTATAATTTTATCATGTGTAAAACAACATTGAAAATGAACATTTGCATCTTGAGAGTAACAAATCAACGTGGATTACGTGGACTGATAAAAAAATATACAATAGATAACCTAATTTTTTTTCTCAGCACAAGGGGCAATGTAACATCCACGAGATAAATTTTAGCTACAGTGCGACGAGAGGAAATTATGCCTCTAACAGTTATAAACATTATCTATCTGACATATGAAACAACAGTGAAATAAATATCAATTATTTATATAATATTTTATGATGTAATTGGACGTATCTAAGTGTATCGTACAAGGACAATGACAATTGTAAATTCCTTTTATGATCTGCGTTTGTCTTCCTTTGTTTTTACCTTTTGTTGTTTGGCTTTTTTAGGTTGCGGACGCAAGACTCATATCAAAGTGAGGACTCTTAAGAACTTGAAATTATTTTTTAATTATTACTTGAGAATGGAGTTCATTATTATTATAAATTTTGAGTGAATCATTATTTGTAACTTTAATTCCTCTCTCAATAACCATTATCTGTGTTAATTATTTCTTTCCACTGCAAGGATCGCAGCCATTGATGATAACGATTTGTATCGCGTTTTTATCTGTGTTTCTTAGGAAAAATCAAAGGTTTTCTTGATGAAAATTAGTCTAAATAGTGCACAATATGAAAGTAAAGGTTAATAAGCATTTCAAATACTTATCCTGTTAAAAGGAAAGTTATTCTAAAATAAAAAGTCTCTATCAAGTGCCTGCCGCCATCTTAAGAATTATCTCAGCGGCAAATTCAAATTACGCAACTCTGCAGACATAAATGCCGAAGATAAAAAAAATGTGTAAAAATAAATGTGCACCGGTGGTCCCGAACTCATTTTAATGAAAATAAATCGAATCTGATTGGTTCTTTAAAAACAGTGCTCATAGCATAATCCATATACGAAACTTTTCCAGCTGATGTATGGACCCGAAATTAATTACGCACGAGTTGCGATGAATATTGTTTCAGGTAACTTACGTCAGTGTTGTGCTTGGCTGATATTCGGTGGTTTAAATGATCATTTTGCTGTAGATAACTGTTTCCAATAAAATCAGTAGTTGTATAGGATCTGTTGTATGAAGTGTGATTTAGTGACACCCAACTTAAAGACAACACTTTAACACAACGTTAACTTGTAGTTCTTTAGCAACTTGACGAAATCTTTAGCCGGGAGAAAAATTATTTACTAATTACTCACTGTAATAAAATAAGATTATCATTTTCATTTACAAATTAGTTAAATACCAAGCCACTGAATAACACAGCGAACGCCACACTGGCGCCCAACGTGGGGCCACCATTGCACATTTATTCATTTTAATAATTGAAATTGTGATCTATTACAGCTACGGGGTACCAAACTGCTGTACGAATCTGTATCTGCACTGGTGCGACATACACGAGTAACTTCATACAAGCAGTGAAGTTCACCCCTCTCAATCAACTCAGGTAGGAACACATGTTCATGTTCAGTAATTAAACTGCAGCTCACAATCAATAAACCGAATGAGCATAGTGATGCAGAAATGACATCAGAGTCTCAGGTAGAACAGTCTACCCATATTTCTGTCGAATTATTAGAAAATTTAATTATGAATGATAATTTAGTAACTGATGACCCGAGTGATAGTAAAACTGAGGAGTTGCCAAAACAAACTGGCATTCCTGCATTCAACCAGTTAGGAATTAATAGAAATATATCTTCTAGGCAAGGGGCAGAAGTTAGCAATGCTCAAGCTGTGTCGATACAGGATATGCTAAGAGCATTATTTGAAAAGTTTACTGTTAAAGAGCAGGAAAAGGAAAAACGTAGACAGGAAAAGCTTATAGAAAAACAGCAACTGGAGCTCAGAGACAAACAAAAAAAGGGATTTATGGAAAATATAAAAAAATATTTTTCTGGAAAGAGATAAAGAAATTGTCCGTAAGATAAATCAAGTGTTGGACGATCGTGATAATGCTATTATCCCAGTTAAAGCGGGAGATCGATGCAGTAAAAACCACTATTGAACCGTTAACAAACATTCCAGTCCAGGTCAATAGCCTTCAAACTGAAGTAGATAGCCTAGAGAACCAATTCGAAGCTTTGGCTACCGCCGTGGAAACAATGTAGGAGGACATTCCCTCGGAAATCCGAAAGCAAGTGCAAACAGAGGTAGCCAGGATGTTGAACTCTGAAAATCAAAACTTGGAAAATCTGACAGTATGCAGTAATGACAACACTGGTACTGACAGGCAAAAGATTGCAGATAATCTAACGGCGAATTTTAATGCACCACAAGGGAGACCAAATTATGGTAATCAACCGATATTACCACAGCAATATGTGACACCAATGAACAAAAACAGTGGAATAGAAGGTACTTGTAAAAAAGTAACCACACCACCTGCTAATGATAGCAATTCCATGCATTTAACTACTTTGATGCATGAAGAAAGCCTGATTAAACATAGACAGTTTCAAATATTCAACGAAGAAAGCAAGAAAAACATACATCCAGTAGTTTTCATTCGAAACTTCAAAAGTCTTCTCCTAAAATCATGCTCGGAAGAACAGAAAATACAGTTCGTGGTTTCACATATTTCTGGTGATGCACCGATCTGGGCATTAAATGCAGCAGAAACTTGCAAGACTTTCCACGAGAAGGGCGTTCCTTGATCAATTGTGTTCAGCGGCTAATCAAGAGCGACTCCGTAAAGTTGTTTACAATGCAGAAATGTACAATCCGAAGTCAGGTTCCTTAAGAAAGTACTTTGAAAATTATATTAACATGACCCGGTACTGGGGTGAGCCAGTAACCACCAGAGACGTATTGCGAGTGTTAAAAGCTAGATTACCCATTCATATCAGAGAAAAATTATTTATTGTTACAGACATCGATCTGAAAAAATTTCTGTCTGTAACTGATTCCTTGGATCTGGTGCAAGAAGACGCCCGAAAAATTTCTGGCATGATCAGCGATACCAATAGTCCTAATAGAAAAAAATCATGGAATGGAAATAATGGAAAAAGAGGGGAACTTAGTCCAAACGAAAACAAAAGTAAAGCATATAGTAACGGAAAATACAATAATAATAATAGTAGTAAAAACCCATACAACCAAAATTTTGGTTATCCTAATAATAATAACAGTAATTGGCCGAAGAACACCAACAACCGAATGGTAATCAGAGGCAGTACCACAATGAAAACCCAAACAATAACAATAGCAACCGAAAGAGACGAAATGACAACATGTCAGACAGTCACTATAAAGACAAGCCTAAAAATATGCGGGATGATAGTGAATATTGGTGACAGCCAGGGCCAAGTCATTGGCAGCCGCGGCAAAATTCTATCAATTCAGGTCAGCCAATAAATTATGTACAGACTATACCTATACCAAGCAATCAATATCCACCGTGGTGGGATCCAAGCAGGCCTCCTCCGACTGAAAACTCACAAAATGTTATAATAGCGGAGGTATCTTCAGAAGCAAAACAAAACGCTCAGAAGCCAACAAACTAATTTCGGTCCCTGAAGGCCTTCTCCAGGTGACCGAGGCCAACAATGAAGGCAATAAGTCAACGAAACCAAAAATAAACATGATACGGTATCAGGATGGCAACAGGGTCGAGGATAAACTATATCTGGAACCTGCTGTCTCTGATAAGCCACAAAGGGAAAATATCCAAGAAAGTGTCACCGGAGCTGTAAACGGTGTAACAACTATTATTCTGCTTGACACAGGTGCTAATGTATCAGTTATGAACACGCAGTTTTTCAAGAAAGTATCGGAGATACGAAGATTGCCGATTTTGCCTGTTGCAAATTGTAAGGTTATAGGGGCACTGGAAAAAAAAAAAAAAACACAGAGTATAAAATACCAGACACAGGTGGAAGTTTCCTTGGGAACTGATCGCTTATTATGCACGTTCCTACTGATGGATAACTTGTCAGTACCGGTGCTTCTGGGTTTTGAGTTCCTTTGGGAAATGGAAGCTGAAATTGATCTCGTCCGTGGGACATGTGCACTTAAGTACCAACAGTGACCCATAACATTAATGCTGAATCGGGACTTCGGTGCGAACCCTCCGCTGATGAGAAAAATGAATTTTTCTGTCATCAAACAGAAGTTGTTAGTGTTTGATCATAAGCACCCGCAGATGCGTCACAAAAATCGAAATACCTATGCACCCAGCAACGTGAGTGACATCGTCACAACAATAGAAGGGGAAGTAAAGGAGGCAACTTGCATTAATGCTTCAGAGACTAGACAATTAACAGAATTATTTTCCGGATACCTCGAACTATTCATTTAACGCCCTGGAATCATAAAAGATTACCAGTATAATATAAAAGTATATCCCCACAAGACCTATTGCAGAGCATCTCACTGGGACTAAGAAAAACGAAGGGAATATGCAACGGACCAATCAGAAGGGCAAGTGCACTATCCCGTAACTGTAAATATAACGTTTATGGTAAAATAATTATCAGTAATAATGTGATAATATTGTGTATGTATTGGTTTATAAGCTTTTATGTCAAGTATTACACTGTAATATTCTTGAATTATTTGAGCAAGGAGTAGAGAGTCTCGATAATAAATGTATTTTTACTCTAAAAGGGATCAAAAACTTGATAAACACTTGAGTGTTATTGCATTAAATGTGAGGAATTTTACCTCTCTATACGTAGCATAGAAATGATTAAAATGATTAAATAATATATTTGTTCGTGTGTAAGAATGGTTCCAATGGCTCTGAGCACTATGGGAATTAACAGCTGAGGTCATCAGTCCCCTAGAACTTAACTACTTAAACCTAACTAATCTAAGGACATCACACACATCCATGCCCGAGGCAGGATTCGAACCTGCGACCGTAGCAGTCGCACGGTTCCAGACTGAAGCACCTAGAACCGCTCCGCCACACCGGCCGGCATGGATATAACAAAAATATTTTCATAAGATTGAGTCATGTTGCCCCACACACGTAGCGAGTGTTGGTGGTGTGTGAGCTGTGTGACTGGGAAAAAAAAAAATACTGCTTTCACCACTAGTGAAGCGAAATCTGAATGTGTACTGATTTATGTACACGTTTTCTTTACGAAGTCATTTAAAATGCTCTTATGAGCAACATTCCAGTTAAATAAACCGAACACGGGCGTCCGTCCCAAAAACATGGTATATAACAATCCCAATAAAAAAATAGTAATATATAAATATATGTGTCTGTAATAAAAATGGAAATGTACTTCAGTAATGATCTCATGGTCAAGATAATGTAACAGATTATGAAAGTTTCATGTTGTCTTATGTTTCTGTGACAGTGTAAAATTTTAAATTTTGTTATTCAGTCATGGTAATATGAACTTACATGCAAGTGTACCGGACCTCATTATTGAAAAGTGTCATTTGCATATAGATTGTCTGTTAAGTACTGTGGAAAACTAATGACAGCAATCAGAACAGTGAAACATGTTTCGCAGGAACTAGTGGACGTGTGAAGAACTCTGATTTATATTTTGAATAATGATGAACAGTGATAAAAACTGTGATCACGTAACATTATGAACGCTCTTGGAGTGTCAAAGTTAGCAGCAACGCTATGAACGTTGAATACTGTTGACTGTATTAATAATTAACGTAAACTGATAACGTTTAGTAGTTTGATACGAAGCGTCTTCGCGTGCCAAATTTAATGTGACAGACTGTACAGCCAGCCGTGCGGCAAAACAATGACGCAACGTTGGCTACGCTGCGCGTCACGAAAGTATTTACATTCCGCTTAAGTAAACGATGCACGCTGTGGACACTTGTATGATTAAAGGTGCAGTGTGCAAAATGTGCATATTGTGATAAACTTACATGTGAATCACTACATTCTGTTGAACAGTGTCGAAATACAGAACATACTCCAAAATTCCTTTCGTGTGAATGCGAGTGAAATGGACACTAATAATCGTTCCCACAGGATGAGATTAATAATTATCTTGTCACTGATGCTTATATTTTGACATTTCATGTACTCTTCTTAAACTGAGGGACGTAGGAAAGGGAAAGCAAGACCTGCTGCAGCGCCACTTCTAGACAGCAGCAGATCCAAACCACGGTGCAGCCGACGGCAGCCGATGCCCGACCGACTCGGCTGGAGGCGGTCCACCGACAGCCACTGGCTGTCTGTGTTCCAATGGCTCCGCACGGGGGCGGTTTTACGACGTCAGCGGCAAATTGTTATGACATTCGATAAATAAGTGACTCTGGAAATTTTATGATATACCACCACGAAAAACATTCATCATCTCAGATGCTTGGACGGTTTTATTCCCGGTTTTCCGAGTCCAGTGAACGCAAATGGGTGGGGGAAGGGGGGGGGGGGGTGATAAGTTACTCCGGGAAGTATCCGCAGCAACTTCCGAGATAATACACTCACTGAAGTCATATAAAGTACTCGATTGAACCATAATTTTATCATGTGTAAAACAACATTCAAACTGAACATTTGCATCTTGAGAGTAACAAATCAACGTGGATTACGTGGACTGATAAAAAAATATACAATAGATAACCTAATTTCTTTTCTCAGCCCAAGGGGCAATGTAACATCCACGAGATAAATTTTAGCTTCAGTGCGACGAGAGGAAATTATGCCTCTAACAGTTATAAACATTATCTATCCGACATATGAAAAAACAGTGAAATAAATATTAATTATTTATATAATATTTTATGATGTAATTGGACGTATCTATGTGTATCGTACAAGGACAATGACAATTGTAAATTCCTTTTATGATCTGCGTTTGTCTTCCTTTGTTTTTACCTTTTGTTGTTTGGCTTTTTTAGGTTGCAGACGCAAGACTCATTTCAAAGTGAGGACTCTTAAGAACTTGTAATTATTTTTTAATTATTACTTGAGAATAGAGTTCATTATTATTATAAATTTTGAGTGAATAATTATTTGTAACTTTAATTCCTCTCTCAATAACCATTACCTGTGTTAATTATTTCTTTCCGCTGCAAGGATCGCAGCCATTGATGATAACGATTTGTATCGCGTTTTTATCTGTGTTTCTTAGGAAAAAATCAAAGGTTTTCTTGATGAAAATTAGTCTAAATAGTGCACAATTAGAAAGTACAGGTTAATAAGCATTTCAAATACTTATCCTGTTAAAAGGAAAGTTATTCTAAAATAGAAAGTCTCTATCACTTGTCTGCCGCCATCTTAAGAATTATCTCAGCGGCAAATTCAAATTACGCAACTCTGCAGACATAAATGCCGAAGATAATAAAACTGTGTAAAAATAAATCTGCCCCGGTGATCCCGAACTCATTTTAATGAAAATAATTCGAATCAGATTGGTTCCTTAAAAACAGTGCTCATAGCATGATCCATATAACAAACTTTTCTAGCTGATGTATGGATCCGAAATTAATTACGCACGAGTTGCGAAGAAAATTGTGTCAGGTAACATACGTCAGTGTTGTGCTTGGCTGATATTCGGTGATTCAAATGATCATTTTGCTGAAGATAACTGTTTCCATTAAAATCAGTAGTTGTATAGGATCTGTTGTATGAAGTGTAATTTAGTGACACCCAACTTACAGACAACACTTTAATACAACGTTAACTTGTAGTTCTTTAGCAACTTGACGAAATCTTTAGCCGGGAGAAAAACTATTTAGTAATTACTCACTGTAATAAAATGAGATTGTCATTTTCATTTACAAATTAGTTAAATAGCAAACCACTGAATAACACTGTGAACGCCATACCCACCAGGTTGGATTGAAGTAGGACATCGGATCAACTCTGAGGTGTGTACTGGATTTGTTATCAGTAAGTTAGATCAGCAAATGAATATTAATCAGATGCGCCCTGAACTCAAATATTAAACTCTGGGGGGAAAACACGCACTTCTCGCCAAATACTACTGAAAAAATTTGAGTACGAGCGCCACATACTGGAGAACGATCCTATGGTAACCAATTAACATCTCGCGATAAACAGCAACACGAAGATAAATCAGGACTCGTATGCAAGTATATACAAACTCGGTTCTCCCATGCAACATTAGCGAATGGAACAAGTAACAAATAACTAGCACTGGTACAAAGCACCCACTCCCAAGTACCGTGTGGTGGCTTGCGGAATAAATACGTATATGCACACGTAGGACACAAAGTATATACACTCACGGGAATAAACGCAACACTACACAGTAATTAACGCAGAGTAATGACATTCTAGATTACGTTTGTCTTTTTGTTTATTTAAGTAATTAACACCGCAACATCACAGGTAAATGTAAGCGCGAGATAAGCCATTGCAAATGTGAAATGCTGGTACACTAACAACGGGTGTAAACGCCAGAATTTTAATTGAAAGCATGTAAATTTGCATGCATTGTGTTTTCCAAGTTCAGGATGTGAGTTTGTGTTAGGAAGTTCCATGCCTTTTACATTTGGTCAGTTAATACAGGTACTGTTAAGCTGTTTATCGATGACGCTGTATTTGTCGTCCAGTGGTGTCCCACATGTGCTCATTTGGGGACACATCTGGTGATCGAGCAGGCCAAGGCCATAGGTCGAAAATCTGAAGAGCACATCGGGTCGTGACAGGAGTAGGTGGGCGAGTGTTATCCTGTCGGAAAGCACACTCTGGAAGGTTAATTATGAATGGCAGCACAACAGGTCGAATAACCAGACTGACTTAAAAATTTGCAGTCAAGGTGCGTGGGATGAACACGGGAGTGCTCCTACTTACGAAATCGAACACCGTACTGTAGCTCCCGGTGTAGGTCCCGTGTGTCTAGCAGGCTGACAGATTGGTTGTAGGCCCTGATACGGGGTCCTTGTAACCGACACACGGCCGTCGCTAACGCCGAGGCAGAACCAACTTTCATCGGAAACCACAACTCGTCTCCACCCTGACCTCCAATAAGCTCTCGTTTGACACCACGGAAGTCGAAAATGGTGGTAGTTAGGGGTCAGTGGAATGCACACTGCGGAGTGTCTGTCTCGGAGCTGCCCCAGAAGCAACCGATTTGTAACAGTTCGTTGTTTCATTGAGGTAACAACTGGTGCTCAGATTTCTGCTGCAGATGCAGTACGATGCGCCACAGTCGAACGCCGTACAAGTGGCTTTCCAGAGCCCGCTCTTTCTGCCTACGTACACTCTCGTGCTCGCCGTTGCCACGAATCGCGTACACAGGCTACCTTCCGGCCAAGTTTTCAATGGCAGAAAGAACATCTACTTTGCCGTAGTCCTATTACATGACCTCGTTCAGACTCGTGATGATAACCCCGTCTTTACTACTATCAACTCACCACATTCGGTCTCAAAGGTAAATAACGCGCACCACCGTTACAGCGTGCTTTTGAAGTGAACCTGATTGTCATCCTCATATTGGCGATACTGATACAACTCTTACGCGTCTCGCACTAAATTTTGAAAGACATTGTGTGTCAGAAGCAGAAACACGCCTACCAACTTTCGGTTATGTCGCTGTTTTTTCCATTAGTGTATGTACGTTTCTGAATATACTGCACACGTATACCGTTAAAATGTTGACACCAGATGTTTGTGTCCCCCTGCTTTACTTCAAAGGGATATAATTCGGTTTTGACTAGTGATAATGGAAATGTAGGCATAAATGACAGTTCCATTTTGTATCCAAGTGCTCTAGGAAAACCATAGTAGGAATACGTAACTTACTCAAAGATCTTTCACCCACCACTTGTCTTGGCAGCCAGCGGTGGGAGCGCGCGCGGTGGTCTGGAACGGGCACTGTATATCAGCAGAGAGAGGTCTGTCGGCGTCCAGACGGCTGCTTGCTCTCAGGACACGGCACAATCTGCCGGTCCAGTGCGCTGCGGCGCACAGCCGAGCGATAGATCAGGTGGGCTTCAATCAGCCGCTACCAGCTTCCGACCACCCAGCCGCTATTGACCTTTGACCCGCGCCACTCCATTACAACAATTCATTGCACAGGAGGACCCCTGAAGGCGCCTCTTGGCAGGACAGAGCATGCGTCAGCGATCTCTTGGCACAACAGGACGCATAACTTTGCAGAGTAGCAGCGACAGTGTTATTGCGGAATGTTTCTGTAATTCTCTTTTCCTTATGATTTTTCCGGTTTACCTTTCCTTGATCCCTTTTACCTTTCCTTGGTAACAAATTTCACACATTCGTGTTGCCAAGGAACGCTGCATTACCCCTGTTTAAAAGCACAGAGTCTTTTACGCCTCATGGTTGGGTTCATCTAAGGGCTGCAATATTATATTGTTAACTGTCTACAGCATTGGTTGAAGTTTCTAAACAATGTACTTTATATTTGTGTATACGTATATGAGAGGTTGCTTAGTGGATTATTTGTCAGCAGAAAAATAACAGTACCTGCTTTATTTGAGTTGCAGAACATTTCAGACACAAGAAACACATTACAGTGTCGTTATACCTGTTGAGTGTATCATGATAAACTAAAAGTAGCTAATGCAGACATAAATCTGAAGAAACAGAACAACAGCGAATGATCATAAGACATACCATCAGACATCCATGGATTAGAAGCCGTCTGAATGGTAGGGTAGAAGGAAGTGTTTCCCAAATACCTGAATACCTCTTCTTGCCACTGATAAGAGGAGTCTTTGGCCTCCAAACGTTTTGTTATTACAAAACACATACATAATAAGCCGAAAAAATTTTTAACTTTTGTCCTTTTGTTTGTATATATGATGTATGACTTCGAAGATTTATAAAAGTTCTTTGCGTTACAAATGTCGTCATGTCTGTACGTTACTACATCTCTAAAAAAATATTACTGCTCTTCAGTAATAGAAAAACTGACGTTCCCCGAATTTTTGTATGATACTATTAATCACGCTCTTCCATATAAAGAGAACAGATATTTTACTGGGAGATTTTTTTAATCAGAAAATGTTATCACTGTATTAAATGAGTTGTACCGAAGTAAATGCACACGTTCTATAAGTAACACGACAAAATATTCTCGTGAGGCAACAGCATGTTCATTCGACTCGAGGCAGCCGCACGATACACACAGCCATGCCTTACAGGAGGATCTTTATTAAGCATGATAATATACAGTAATATCACCTTGTACTTTAATGTACTTAATGTACTTGTTCCTTCCTATTACATCAATCAGCAGTGAAAGATGCTTCGTAATAAAGCAATTAACGATTTAACAATCGTTTCTTGTGAGGAACTACTTTTACATCCACCAAGGGAAACTTCTCGTTGCAACTTAGCTCTGTGATGCAAATAAATGTCGAAGTTTTACCTAATTAGATTCTCTGACTGAAAGTCAATAGTTGATGAAATCGGAAAACTTCTACTGCATTTTCTCTTGGTTTGAGAGTACTCGCTACCTGATAGTATCTTCCGGTGTCCTCTCTCTGTTATTGCCAAAGTTTCAGCCTCCAAAGCAAACAGTGTAACTTTCAGACGTTTCGTTTTAAGAGCTTTCACAGCAGTCTGCAGAAACAGTTTTTTTGCGCTCTTTTCAGTAGTCCTATTTTAATTAACGAAAATGCCAACGCTTGTCAATATTAGATATATATATCCTAGTCTTGCATCTTTAAATAGTTGAATGATATGGCAATAGTGAGAGAAGATAGTAATTATTATAGTCTTATGATGATAAGAATAGCAATAAAGGCAGTAACAATAATGATGACGTTTTATAACTGATAGTAATTAAAATAGAATATCTTTGCTACAGAAAGACATCTTTACGACTGTAAAAAATAAAAGAATTTCTCCTGACAGTACATGTGCCGATAGTAAAAATATATGGTACAGAAAAGTACCACATTTGGGCTGGCACGCTGGACACGTATTTGGGTGGATGAAGGTTGAAATTTCTTTCCACGGTTCATACATACGTTTTCCGTGATTTACATCAATCGAGTATGCTAAATGCAGTGATGGTTCCGTTGAAAACGCACGGTCGATTTCCTTCCGCATCCGAGACTGTGCTTCGTTTCTAATGACGTCATCCTAAATGGTACGTTGACCCTAAACTCCTCTTGACCTCGACAACTTAATCATCCTCCAAGTAATTGCAGGTATGGCAATATGGCTGTTAACAGTACTATTCCTTTGTCTAACTTCGTTCAGAGGTTATCCTTACGAGCTTTTAATTTTTTTTCGTATCGAACTCTTGGTAGGCTCACTGAACGAAATAATCGGGATTCCCTTAAAAAGTTAATTGACCTGCTTTGGGACGTTGTGGATGATGTTTATCAGGTATGACATGGTCATGTGACACTCCGCCACTGACGAATGTTGTGTCTGTGATGCGATGTAAACACTATCGGATCAAAAGCATCCAGACTCATAACAGTGGACATTAATATGATCTGCGCCCGCCTTTCAATTTATGACGGCTTTGACCCTGCTGCGTATACATTCAAGGAGGTGTCTGAATGTCTGACAGGAAATGGTAGTCCATAATTCCTCAAGAGCCGATACCAGAACAGGTAGTGTTCACCCAAAAGGTATTCCTGTGTTTCACATCGGGACTATTTGTAGGCGTGTCCGGTTTGGACTGTTATTGTCCACAAACCATTGGCTCACAGTTGCTGTTTTATGACATGGTGCACTCTCCCACTCTTAAAAACAAACATCATCTCCCAACTGTTCGTCTAATACACACAACATATACTGCTGTAAAATGTGTTCATATCCTTCTGCATTTAGCTGACAATTATGTACACTAGGTGGACGCCCTCCTAATGACGAGGAAACCGTACTGTAAAACCACCACCGCTGTACTACATTGTTGGCCTGATGATGGGACACCCTCCTCTAACACTACCTTTTTTATAAAAATAATCGATACCATGTATACCATCGATTCTTTTATAGGTGAACATTATATCAGATGTTTTTCTTAAAGAATTTCACATGATTTTTTAAAATTAGGTATTACATTTCAGGCCACAATATATAAAAAGAAATTAAGTTGGTAACACTATGTACATAATTTTTAAATTACTCCTCTTTTAGAAATATTTGAAGTTAACACGTACATGGAATAATTAAAATGCATATTATTAATTGCAGAATATAATGCTAATTATTAAATTTATTTCTGCATTCTTTATAAAATAATGTTATATCTTGGTGATGATTCTTCTTTTGTCTCTAAAGTTTCTAAACTCTTCTGCTTTGTGAACTCTTGGGAATATTATGAGTACTGCAGAATCTAGGGGGTGGTGGGCATGCCTCCGATGGTATCAGACATGGTTTTGATTGTGTCACTAATAATGCAATTTGTGGGGTAACAGAAGTGGAAATTGTAAAGACGGTGTGATATTGAAAACTGTGACAATGTATAAAATTCAAGAATAATACAGGAAAATATTAATTAGTTATTTAGCCATCGGGAACCCAGTTCGTCAAAATTTCAGCTGCAAGAATGTACCCCTAGATGCAAGAACTGGAGCGAACAATAAGAGAAAATGAATATAAGTATAAAGATTTTCTTTTGTGTATCTTACGCCTTTCAAAGCTTTTTAAAATAATGAAGGGACTAAGAGAAATACAATGGTGATGTGTGGGAGGGTAAGATTACACACTACATAGCATAACAGATAGCGTTCCCCAGGCATCCGCCAAATCCAGACCTCTCTCCATCAGGCTGCCACAGTTTATAGCGAGATTCATCACTACAAATCACTCGTTTCCACTATCATTGTCTATATCCAAGATGGCCACTGAGTGAGTTCACAGTTATTTTCTTCGTCCACTAAAAGAACTTATTTAAGAGGAAGTAGTGTCAAATTCAAATTTTCTTTGTTTTGTATACTTGCTGTAGTGTCTTTTCTTGTCACGCAACTCAATATTAGCGTCTCAGCAGAGCTTGTTCTTGAAAATACGTGTTCTTTATCTGACGTCCCGATAATCGCGACATAACCCGAAATTTTGTGTGACATAAACAGAAAACAATCTATTCAAATTTTCTTGATAGTGCAAAATTCGGTTAAAAAAGTTAGCTACAAGTTTCATCAGTTTCTATGAATAGTATGAAAGTATTATCAAACGTTTCCAAATCCTATTTAACTAACGCATTTCGTATCGTTTACTGGACAGTTGGACGCGATACAGGCCTAAATTCTCCCAATTATAAACGTTTAAAAACCTAACCAAACACGCCTGATAACGTAAATTCTCTAAAAGCACAGTAATTACAAATTCATTCTTCTGTCATTGTATTTCTAAATCAGTACAAAAACAACAACCATCGCACATAAGACCATTGTGTCGGTTTTTGTTTGCACACCGCCAATCTCGCGTCGTTGACAAATTTAAAACATTCTTTAAACTTAATTATTCTTTCGAAACCGACCATGAGTGAGAAATGTGGGAGCTATTATAGTGTAGTGACTAGAGGGATTTGTTGGCAATCTTGTAGGAAATATTTTCACCGGTTGGGGGGTGGGGGATGCAGTGGGGAGAATGTTGGGAAAACAGAAGAGGCTCTCTCCTGGAACTGCAGAGTATGCAGTAGGAACGTTTTGATTGGGGAGCAGGAAAGGAAAATCCGTTGCCTTCAGGCACAGTTGGAGGAAGCAATAAATGAACTGATAAGGATCAGGGGAGATAGCGGAAAGAAGGGTGGTTGGTAACTGGCAGCTGGTAGGAGAATAGGAAGGAAAAGGACGCAATCTGACAGTTTTATCATCAACACCAAAAGCAGGTATCTACCACTGCCAGAGTTAAGTGGAGAATAGCCTCAGGTAGAACGAGGAGCAGGAAATGAGCAGCACACTTCAACCGAGGCCAAGAAGCCTAAAAATAGACAAAGTCTTATGAAGAAGAAAGTGCTGCTGCTAGGTAGTAGCCAAGGGCGAGGTGTGGGCCCTCAGTTACAGGAAAGTTTAGGTGCAGCGTACCAGGCCACCAGTATCTTCAAGCCAAATGCAGGGCTGAGCCATGTGGTCTTTCTGTAAGGACTTTACAAAAGAGGATGTAATGATAGTGGGCGGCGTGGGAAACAGTTTGGACAGGGATGTGGCATATGAAATAGGTGGTGATCTGGACAAGATAGCTTTCCTGACTCATGGCATTAACGTACACTCTGTTGATCTGTTCCAGCGTCATGATCGACCACACCTTGATATAGCTGTGAGACGAATCAGTGTGGGGTTAGGGAAAGCTCTGAGGACAGCCAACTTTGGTCGTGTTTCTCTGGTGCCAGAAGGGACAATCAACAGATGGCGTTTAACTGGGCATGGCCTACACCTAAACAGGACTGGGAAGGGAATATTGGTACAGCTGATTCATAAAAGTATAGGGGGTGGATCTCGGACCACACATGATCAAATACCTGTTGTCATAGGTAGGAAAAGTAGATCTCTTTTTTGATAAATCTAGATAACAACTTCCCCTGCCTAAAGAGTATCTCCAGCAGTATAAAGAATACTGAAAAAATCACTCACTAGACAGATTTAACACTTGACATATCACACATGCCAGATGTCACAAAGAAAAACAAGCCAGTGGAAAGAGTAACATGGGGCATTTCACACACTTAAGAATCCTCCATCAAAACATTCAATCATTAAAAAATAAAATACCAGTTGAGCTCTAATCTTTGAACTGCACAGTACTTTGTATTACCGAGCACTGGTGTACAAACACATAAATCCAACATGTAGTATTATCACTGTATGAAAGGGCAAAGTCTTACTGCAGAACTACTTCAAGGGGTAGAGGATTATGCATGTATATCAGAAAAGGAACACAGTTCAAACGAAGACATGACCTCACTACATTAAATGAAGACAAACACTTTGAAATATCAGCTATTGAATTGACAGGGCTTGATATCACCAAGAAAATAATCATTTCATGTGTGTATAGACGTCCCTGTGATAGGGTGGTCAATTTTTTCTATAAATTAACAGAAGTTCTAGATAGAGTCTCAAGTACAAAGGTCAACACAATTCTGTGTGGGAACATTAACACCAACACTTATATCATAAATGAATCCAGCAGCACCTTAATTAACTTCCTTCAAAGCTTTGGCATGTCCCTAGTGGTCAGTAGTGCAACAAGGGTTACTGCAATGACTGCTTCAGTAATTGACCATGTGGCCACAAATATGGACAGGGAAAAATGTGATGTAGCTGTAAGGATCTCGGACTATCAGATCATCTCAGTCAATTAACATGAATAAAATCAGGGATTGAATCATTCCCTAAACTACAAGTCTACAAACGACATGTATCAGAAATCAAATAAAAGATTTTTCAAAAGAACTAGAAAAACAAAGCTGGGCTGAAGTGTATAAGGAAACCAATGTGACTATGAAATTCTCTAAATTCTCGCGATTGTTTAAATTGAACTCTGAAAAGGCATTTCCAAAAGTATGCATGCTGTATCAAATGGTTCAAATGGCTCTGAACACTATGTGACTTAACTTCTGAGGTCATCAGTCGCCTAGAACTTAGAACTAATTAAGCCTAACTAACCTATGGACATCACACATATCCATGCCCGAGGCAGGATTCGAACCTGCGACCGTAGCGGTCGCTCGGTTCCAGTCTGCAGTGCCTAGAACCGCACGGCCACTTCGGCCGGCATTCCGTATCATCATCTTACAAAAACAGATGAACAACAGCAAGTATAAGAAGTCTTCCGAAGCACTTAAACACCTCAGTTCCATGAAAAAGAGTCACAATGATCCAGATTTCTTAAATTTCTACCAGAGATACAAAAAAGCTATATAGGAAGTTTCTGATGCTGCAAAAACGTCATTTAATGACAAAATAACAAATAACGCTGAGAATAAAAGCAAAGCAGTCTGGGATGTTATAAAAAAGGAAACGGGGAGAGGTAAACAATCGCAGAATAACATACTGCTAATGGAGGGCGATAAGGTAATAAATGATACACAACACTTAGCAATCTATATAAAAGAGCATTTTTCAAGTCTTGCAGAAAAGTTACAGCAAAAAATCCCCAAAACAAATATAAAACCTGTAAATAATGTTGCACTAAAAACAATGATGTTACTTCTGACCACAGAGAATAAAGTCAATAAAATTGTTCAAAAAGTAAAATATAAAAAGTTAGTAGGCTTAGATGAAGTACCAATGTGTGTACGGAAACAATGCGTAGGGATTAACCAAGGCCCCTTAACAAACATAATTAATGGATCCGTCACATCAGGGACATTTCCAGAGCAGTTAAAACAGGTAGGAGTTGTACTTTTGCTTTAGAACGGTAATGCAGAAGACATAGAAAATTACCAGCCCATTTCCCTGGTGTCAGCATTCTCAAAATAATAGAAGCAATTATGAAAGACAGATTAGTGAATTACCTGAATAAATACAATCTTTTATGTGAATCACAGTTTGGTTTCCGAAGTGGCAAAAATACCAAGTCAGCCATAGTTCAAAATGTGTTAAAATGTGTGTGAAATCTTTTGGGACTTAACTGCTAAGGTCATCAGTTCCTAAGCTTACACACTACTTAATCTAAGGTATCCTGAGGACAAGTGCCCAAGGGAGGACTCGAACCTCCGACGGTACCAGCCGTACAGTCCATGACTACAGCGCCTAAGATCGCTCGGCTAATCCCGCGCGGCAGCCATAGTTGAATTCACAAAAGTTGTACTTGATGCTCTTGACAAAGATGAGTGTGTCACAGGCACATTTTAGGATTTATCTAAGGTGTTTGATACAGTCGACCACCAGATTCTATTAAATAAATTAGAAGCATTAGGAATAAGAGGGTTAGTTAAAGATTGGTTTCGATCATACCTAGCGGATAGAGTACAAAGAGTAGAGACAACACATACTTCAAATAGATCCAAACATTAAGTAAAACACTTATGAGAAACGAAATACATTAATATAGCGGTTCTGCAAGGTAGCATATTAGGACCAATACTATTCCTGATATACATCATTGACTTTCCCACTAGTGTTACTTATGGCGAAAAAATTCTCTTCACTGATGACAGCAATATTACAGTCACTGAGAAAAGAAAAGAACTCCTTGCTTAGACAGCAAATGCAACTCTCAAGGAAGCTTATGATTGGTCAATAAGAAATAAAGTGACATTGAACATAAAGAAAACTAATGCCATGAATTTAAGTTTGAAGAGGAAAAATGACTATGTTCAATTAAATGTAGATGGCACCTCTTTAGACGGTGTAACATATGCAAAATTAGTAGGGTTGAATATTGATTCTCAGTTGAAGTGGTGTGAACACACAAAGGTACTTGCAAACAAAATGTCTTCATCACGTTATGCCCTTAGAATTCTATCATCAGTGTCTAACATTCAGTATCCTCTAGTTACTTATTATTCACATGTACACTCAGTTCTTAGCTATGGCATTCTTTTTTGGGGAGCAAACGAACAAAATATGAATACAATTTTCAAAATCCAGAAAAGAGCCATAACAATAATAACGAAAAATACATGTGGAGCTGATTGTAATGATCTGTTCAAAACAAGGGGGTCCTAACAGCTCCATGTGAATTTAATTACCAGTCAGTTACACACATCAAAAATAACATTGGTAATTAGTGCACAAACAGCTCTGTCGATGAGCATGCAACAAGAAACAGACTCAACTTACATTTACCAAGGAAAAGTAAACATAAAATTCAAAATAACATTTTCTACCAAGGAATAAAACTGTACAATAAATTACAAAAAGAGATTAAGGAAACTGATAAAAAACACACTTATTTAAAAAGGCAGCTAGAAAATACCTGTTATGCAATACATTTTATACATTGAAGGATTACTTAGCTGAAACAGAGTAGGGGTTTGATAAGAAAATGTTGTACAAATAAATATTAATAATAATAATAATAATGATTATAAAACGTCCAAGATTCCACGTAACTACTTCATTTTATGTTTTTTCTTCCTTTTTTCGTTTCTAGAAAAACGTACGCCCAAGCTATGCATAGCACAATACTAACACCTCTTTCTAGTTCTGAGATCAACAGCTCACTCATTATGGGGGGATACTGACTCAGTTTTTCGAGATAGCAAATGGGAAGTTGTGGTACAGAAAATGGCTTAGAGATCACCATTGTGTGTGTGTGTGTGTGTGTGTGTGTGTGTGTGTGTGTGTGTGTGTAGTGAGTGAAGTGTTATGAAGAAATGTATGTATAATGCGTGCAGTGACTGATAGTGAGATATGAGTAAATGATGTGGCATTACATTATTTAATAAAATATTTGTAAAATAAGTATTGTATGCCAAGAGTAAACCCAATGATTATGTTTAACAAGAAGTCTGTAAATACATGTGTATACGAATTAGCTTATATTAAATTGGTCTAAACTTGTAAATAGTTTGACATGTCCTATATCCTTGTAAAAAGAGATCTACAGATGAATAAAGCTACTACTACTACTACTACTACTACTACTACAGTGAATTCGCTCTTTACATCACCTCAATCGATGCTTTGCACTGATCTTCGTAACCCACTCTCTTTAATTTCTTACGCAGATTGTGCTAGCTGATCACTGGTGCCACTTTGGGACTCACATGTGATTTCCTCCATTGATTTAATGCAATTTGTTTTACATTCTCTGCAATGCTCGACAGCGCCTGTTCTTCAGTGCATGAGGCACGTACATTAGCTGTGATTGTTACTTCGCGGTTCTATCTCACAGTCACATCACAAAATTCACTGTCACATCACAAACATAAGTACATAATGGGTTTGGTGTTGAGTCACTGAGTCACTAGGCTCTCCTGACGGACCCATCCTGCTGTTGCTGCTGCTGTACTGATAAATTAATACTCCCCAGTTCCTTTTATACTGGCGAATCCGACTGTAGTGGCACCTAGTGCTCGATTTTGCAAAACTTACTTGTGTCGGTAAGACGTAATTAGTCACTAAGACGGGTCAACGTGCAGACGTGTAAGTGGCAGAAGCTTTCGTGAATGGACGTAGTCACGACCACACCGTGACTCAAGTGGTCTTACCTGTTCGTGTATCAACGCAGACTATCCCGCATGTCTACAAGTTATAGTGTACCACGCTCTGTCCTGTCATACGTTAGAATGGGATCTAAAAACGATACTAACCGGTGGAGATCGGTGAAGCTTTGTAATTGCCGAATTCTGATGTTAGTGAATACTGGTACGTCTCTTACAGTTTGCGAGCGAATATTGCGAAGGGAGCTGCAAAGTATAGACATTTGTTATGGAGAGCATGATCCATTACACCAATTTCAGCGTTTTAACGGGCTCTTTATTTAAGGTATTGGTGATGAATGGGCCCAGTACATCCCTATCACCCAACATGACAACAATCTCATACGCTCCTACGTTGACGAGCAGTCAAGTTTCCTACCACACCACTGTGAATGGAGTGATGGATGAATGGATTTAAAATTCTTAGTCGCTAAATACCGCTGTAATCAACGCCCTTTCTCAACATCGTGATTCTCGTGTGTAAGTAGTTACTCTTGATAAAACGAAAAGCAAAGACTGTATAGCTACAGACACATTTATAAAAAAAAAAAATATTTCACATACTATCCCCAGTTAACCAGTGTATGCCGTGTCATACGTCACTGGTATTCACAAAACAGTGCATGGTATTCAGACTAATAGCTGCTTGCTGAAATAATAGGTTGAGCGAGCCACTCAGGAATATATTAAAACGGTCGTCCAGTTAAATAGTGCAGGAGTCTTGCCGGTACATAAAAGTCAACATTATCCTTAATTTTGGTCATTGCATAATATTGAGGGTAGATCCCTCAGTGGTCCACATTCTTCCCTCCCATTAGCGTACAAAGCAAACGACGTTAAAACATCGTACAACGTGAGTGTGACGCCGCAAACACTGCATTCCTGTGGAGCTTCATGCAGCAAAGGATTAGCATGGTTCATGGTGCAATGTCCGACAAGAAACCGCGACGGAGGCCCTTTTATTTCTTAGAGTTCGGATGGAAGGGGACCATGGTCGAAATAGATGGTGTCCCAGACCTCAGCATATTGTTGGTCGCTTCCATCCACTGTCTTCCCGCTCACCCAACAAACTCCATATCATCTACGACACAGTAGCCTGTAGCAGGACGATAAAGTGAACTGTGGTATTTTTGTGGCATGCTGCCATCACTGCTATGTCAGCTTGCTCAATCCCCTCGATTACTATGTGTCCACTGTTGCAGCAGTGGGCCACCTCTTTTTTGTGCCTGTTCTTGAGACAGATAGTGTCCTGATGCACCTGAACTGTCACATCTTTTGGGAACATTTTCTGAATATCCTGCAGATAACTAAAAAAGTCCTTGCAGACAAGAAGCTTCACCAAGAAGTCTGGTATGCTTTACTGATTTCGTGACCGCCCACTGTTCTGCATACCACTCAGAGAAGAGCACAGGTACGCAGACTTCAATACTACTAGGAGAGAAAGGTACCAAAAGACGTGAATTTCCCCCTAGCTTCCATTCTTCGGTGCAAACCACCATACTAAAGAAACTCCGATAAATTCGTGTTGAAATCCCTTTTTAAAATTATGGGTGCAGTACTGGTCTCGATTGCTTCGCTGACATACCTGATCATGGTCTCATGGAAAACGTTTTGAACTATTTGCAACAGCGAGTTAAATATAGCAGTCAACGTTTCGGCATTTTGGCAGATCTACGGGAGCTAATCATCACTGAGTCCTGCAAATGTGTATGATATACCTGTAGAAACATGAGGACACCCTCCCGCGCAGAACTGAATCCATTATCTACCTGCAGAAAAATGCTCCTAGCTGAGCACAAGGAATGAGAATATGTTCCTGTTTGTTTAGAAGACTGTGACTGAAAAGTGGGGAAACGGCTGCCTCATTCTACCTCATGGAACACCTTCAAAAGTTTTCCAAGATATTTTGGCATCTGAACATCGCGCACTTTTTTTAAACATGCATCTCACTTGATACTCCTTCGAGCCCCCCTAACTGAAACTCACTCACACTCATTATGCATCCGCTGTAAGTTGCTCATACCCAACCACTCCCAATTCCACTTTCGCACTCACTCATTCAGCCCAACTCATGGTGATTATGTCTTTGTGACTCTCTGTCATTGTCTCCTGTATCACAGCCACTGTCCTCTTCGCTCTGTCCTACAACAGCCTCCTCTCACTGTCACTGCCTTCCTATTGCTCTCTCTTACTGTTGATGGCTCATACCTTCCTTTCTACTTCTCACTGTCTCCATAACTCTCTTTCTCGTTGTCATTGACATACAATCAGTCTCTCATTATCGCTGGCTCGTACCCAATTCCAGTTTCTCTCTCTCTTTCTTTTTAATCCTCCTCCCCCCCCCCTCTCCTTCACCCCCAGCACTGTTTCTTCACTGTTTTCCTGGCACTCTTCTGTCACTGTCAACTATACGCCATCGCTACTATGTCCTTCTTTTTCTCTCACACTGTCATTGTCTCCTTCTCTCTTTCTGGCCATCGCTACTATGTCCCTCTTTTTCTCTCACACTGTCATTGTCTCCTCTCTGTCATTCTGTCTGCTATCTTTCAGTACTTAGTACGTTTCTCTTCCTTTGCCACTGCCTCTGTCTTCCTCTCACTGAGCATAACAAACACGAATATCTTCACATACCAAAATTTTGGGGGAAATTATTAAAAGTGTCGAGAAAGGAAGAATGAGGCAGTTGGTACCCCAGATTTTAGTCAGATTGTTTCGAATATATACGAACATATTCGCATTTTTTGTGCTCCAACAGTTACACTTTTCTGCTAGTTTTTTCTTCAATGGTTTAACAACTTTATAATGTTGCTAATGACTTTTACTGAACGCTGTCCATATAGCTAACACAAAAGAAGTTTTTCTGACCAGGAATTTACATTTACCTTAATAAGGTAAAGTGAGGTGAAAGCAATGTCTTAAACGATCGTAACAGTAGCTGCCTACCGCTGTGAGTAGCTTTACACCTGTGGCTGGGCGCAAGTGTATCTCGCAGCAACATCTTATCGTCTGCTGGGTATTGTACAGTCGAAACGTAATTATGCAGCACTGTGCGGTTTCAAGCGCTGCGCTGGGACGCAGCACCGCGGCGGTGGCTCTCTACACGCCGTGTGCTTCCAGGTTACCGCGCAACCATTTGTGCCGTTCCCCTGTATACACAACGTATGCGGGGCGGATAGTGGAATTTTAAGCGGTTCATTCTTGGCAATGACCGCCATTCCTATTCAGGAACTCTTATCTGACTTGGTCTCTTTCCAATTTAATTTTAACAGTGGCGCATGTGACCTATTTACCAGGATGACTGCACTTGTTAAGCAACAAGACTCGACTAGGGAAACGATTCCTTGACGGAGATCGCCATGCGGCAGTGATGCAGTCGAATTCGAACAAGACGTGCCCGTTTCGACTTCCAATGTGATTTTCATTTCTGGCGTCCGGTACCAAACATTTCCTTGTCCCAGTTATACGCACTAATGCCTTCTTTACAGTAACTTAACCATCTGTAGTGGCTGACAAAGTAACTGCACTCAATTCATCAGGTGTGGCGTAGCTACTGACTGGGGTATTATAGCTAGGGCACAATATGCGCGTACCTAAAGCGGAATCATTGTGTTGGCACAAGGTTTCACGGTGTTAGATAACCAAAGACGGACATAAACAACAACCCAGATGACAAAAATATTAGGCATAGCAAAAAATGTTTACTTTAATACCGAACCAACAATGACGTCAATGAAGATTTATGGTTGAAGTGCTAACATCTTTTTGGGACAGGTTTCTTTTAACCTCATTAGTACTCGTCTTAGATCACATGAATGCGGTACATTAGCGGTAAGTCCACTATACTGAGGCAAAGTTAATCCAAGGCAGTAAATAAAAAAAATGTTGTGAGTCACCAAACGTTTAGCACATCCTCATAGTAAGTACTATTAATGAACGAGAGTAGCATAAATATGTCCATAAATGCAGCAATTTAATGTTCAACACATAAGTATTCTGGAAACAATGTCCCTGGAATGTAAAAGTATGGATCTTTGCCGAATGTAGATCCAAAGCTACATCAAAATGAAAAGTAAATATCATGGTATTGTTGTGACGAAGTAAACAATCACTAATCCGATATGAAAGGGTATATCATTACATCACAACATATTCTAAAGACATTCCAGTGGAAAATAACGAAAACAGAAACTGAAATTACCTTAATTTCCCGAAGAATCTGTGCTCTAAGGCTTCCTTCGAATAGATACTGCCACCAACTGGGAATATGCAGAAACAGGTGAAGCACAGAAAGTACATAATATAAAGTATATGGTGCATTTGGTTACAGCGAGTTTAATTTGTTCTTTGAGCTAGAAAATTTTTAACGTAGGATATAATACAGATGCCACTAACAGACTGAGATCGTTATTTGACTTAAAGAAGTAGATGTGTTTTTCTGTTTTCTTTGGAAGTCACAAACTGGTATACTATAATGTCAAAAAGTTTTCAAATTTGTGGATAAAAATCCAACTGAAGTTGGGGAAAAAAACTGTTGATAACTAGTTTCAGCGCATTGACGAGCTATCTTCAGATCTAGAATACAGAAAACTGTATATAAGAAGTGGACAACGGCGAAATACGTTAAATATTTAAACTTCTGTTACATGATTCACGTCATTAAAGACTATTACTTAATTCAGTGTCTGTCAGTCGCAAGGCATCGTCATCACCTGTTGACTTGCATTGTCCCTGAACATACCGAAAAAACAGCAGATCGTGACAAAAATACATACAAACAAAAGAAGACGAAGTAAATATTCCACAATTTGAATCGAGAATAGCTACCAACATGAGTAACGTAGAAGTAAATATCCTCGAGTAGCGAAGCAACTTAAGCCACTTAGTAAAATCGTCTTCTGGTCCAGACTGTATACCAATTAGGTTCCTTTCGGAGTATACGGATGCATTAGGTCCATGCTGAACAATCATATACATCCCTTATCTCGACGAAAGATCTGTGGCCGGCCGAGGTGACCGAGCGGTTCTAGGCACTTCAGTCCGGAACCGCGCGACTGCTACGATCGCAGGTTCGAATCCAGCATCGGACATGGATGAGTGTGATGTGATGTCCTTATGTTAGTTAGGCTTTAGTAGCTTTAAGTTCTAGGGGACTGATGACCTCAGATGTTAAGTCCCATAGTGCTCAGAGCCATTTGGACAATTTTTGAAAGACCCGTACCCAAAGACTGGAAATTTGCACAGGTCACACTAATATTCGAGAAAGGTAGTAGGAGTAATCCACTAAATTACAGGCCCATATCGTTAACGTCGATATGTAGCAGGATTTTAGGGCATATATTGTGTTCGAACATTATGGCTCAAATGGCTCTGAGCACTATGGGACTTAACTTCTGAGGTCATCAGTCCCCTAGAACTTAGAACTACTTAAACCTAACTAACCTAAGGACATCACACACATTCAAGCCCGAGGCAGGATTCGAACCTGCGACCGTAGCGATGGCGCGGTTCCAGACTATAGCGTCTAGAACCGCTCGGCCATTCCGGCCGGCTTTCGAATGTTATGCATTGCCTCGAAGAAAACGGTCTATTGGCACACAGTCAACATGGGTTTAGAAAACATCGTTCTAGTGAAACACAACTACCTCTTTATTCACATAAAGTGCTGAGTGCTATTGACAAGGGATTTCAGATCGATTCGGTATTTCGGGATTTCCGGAAGGCTTTTGACACTGTACCACACAAGCGGCTCGTAGTGAAATTGATTGCTTATGGAATATCGTCTCAGCTATGTGACTGGATCTGTGATTTCCTGTCAGAGATGTCACAGTTAGTAGTAACTGACGGAAAGTCATCGAGTAAAACAGAAGTGATTTCTGGCGTTCCCCAAGGTAATGTTATAGGCCCTTTGCTTTTAATTATCTATATAAACGATTTGGGAGACAATATGAGCAGTTGTCTTCGGTTGTTTGCAGATGGCGCTGTCGTTTATCGACTACTAAAGTCATCGTAAGATCAAAACAAACAGCAAAACGATTTAGAAGAAATATAGAAGTGGTGCGAAAAGTGGCAGTTGACCGTAAATAACGAAAAGTGTTAGATCATCCACAGTAAGTGCTAAAAGGAACTCGTTAAACTTCGGTTATAGGAGAAATCAGTCTAATCTAAAAGCCATAAATTAAATTGAATACCTAGGTGTTACAATTACTAACAACTTCAACTGGAATGACTACATAAAACATGTTATGGGGAAGGCTAACCAAGATTGCGTTTTATTGGCAGGACACTTAGGAAATGTAACAGATCTACTAGGGAGACTGCCTACACTACGCTTGTCCGTCCTCTTTTAGAATACTGCTGCGCGGTGTGGGATCCTTACCAGATAGGACTGACGGAGTACATCGAAAAATTTCAAAGAAAGCGAAATATGGGAGAGAGTGTCACAGAATTTGAGATGGACATCATTAAAAGAAAGGCGTTTTTTGTTGCGACGGTATCCTCTCACGAAATTCCAATCACCAACTTTCTCCTCCGAATGCGAAAATATGTTGTTGACACCGACTAACATAGGGAGGAATGACCACCAATATGAAATAAGGGAAATCAGAGCTCGTGCGGAAAGATAAAGGCGTCCATTCTTTCCGCGCGCTGTACGAGACTGGAATAATAGAGAATTGGGAAGGTGGTTCTACGAACCCTCTGCCTGGCACTTAAAACTGATTTGCAGAGTATCCATGTAGATGCAGATGTACATTTTGTAAGTGGTACTCAGCCGTGGCGACTGGCGCTAGTTTGGCTCCACTTGCGCCGCTGATATCGACACTCGTCTGGTCTTGTACCTCTGACTGTTCCGCCTTTGGATTTCCAACTTAGCCTGTGGCCGAGGGCTCTCTCCGGTCGGCATTCAACGAGGCAACGTGTTTAGAAGAGCAGGCCCTCGTCTCTATTCGCTGTGCCTGGGTCTCGCCGTCCTTACCGTTTCGCCGCGCGCCGGGTGTACGTTGCTGATTAGTCGACGCGTTTCCGTGCGAAACGGTGGCGGCTCCGTCATCTCATGCTGGACGTCTTCTCATCGCTTAACTGGAAGCACTAAGTTACGTATGATTCATATTCTGCTGTTAACCTGTAAAGATTTGTGAAACTTACGGTGGCATTTTGTATCTGCCAGAGATCAGTTGGTTGGTTGGTTTGGGGAAGGAGACCAGACAGCGTGGTCATCGGTCTCATCGGATTAGGGAAGGATGGGGAAGGAAGTCGGCCGTGCCCTTTCAGAGGAACCATCCCGGCATTTGCCTGGAGTGATTTAGGGAAATCACGGAAAACCTAAATCAGGATGGCCGGACGCGGGATTGAACCGTCGTCCTTCCGAATGCGAGTCCAGTGTCTAACCACTGCGCCACCTCGCTCGGTCCAGAGATCAGTTACATATGGTTCTGAATAAGAGAGTGTTATACTGAACTTACGAAGTCTAAGGCTTCGAAGTGTTGTTTCCGCGGAGCGGAATCTAATTATTTCGGCAAATGCAAAAGGGAATAGAGTGTTACTGCTTGTTTTAAAGGCTCCTTGCAGTGTTAATTTGATGTAGTATGTTGATTAGTGTGCTCTTCGCCCAGTTTTGGTTTTAGACTTTCTTTTAATATGAAGGGCAGAGCTTTGTTAGGTAGTGTAATTTTAATTGTTCTTATATTCGGTAACTATCTCAGTTTGGTTTTCAGTTATGATACAGATAGTCATGTAGTTAGTAAGCCTTTCGTAGTCTTGGAAAAGGTGAATCACGAGTTGAATTTGTCTGCCGCGTGAATTATTTGTTGTTGCAGAAATGGTCTGGTGTATGGGACAGATGGGTTTTGTCGCCTTGGTGGGCAGGCTGAGATCGTGTGTGTGTTTGGCGTGTTTTCTGCCCTGGCTTGCAGCCTGATCATCTTCGAAATTGCTTGTTGGTTGCTTTCTACTCGTTGTTCCGAGTACCACCGTGTATAAGTCGCTCCCCCATTCTCTAGGTAAATATCCGGCTTGTCCGGCGGCACGGACGAGATCTTTTTGTAAGTAACTCAAGGTGAATCATCGGCGTTGTGCAAATTTTGGTTACATAAGCAATGAACTTAATAGTGTGCTTATGGTGGGGACTGTCTGTGATCCTTTTACAATCAGATCTAATTATTATCTTCAAAACACTGATTTTATATTAATTCATGATCCAATCACATAGTTCGTCTAAGTTTGGTGAAGGACAAGTGTCCGAAATTTAAAGACTTGATCTTTGGTACTTCCATTGGTATTTCCTTTTAAAGCAAAGAAAGTGGCAGACGGTTAAAGTCAGTTGCAAGTTTTCTTAAGGGGACAAAAGTTCTATTTTTATATTGTTATTCTGATTCTGTAGTTCTTTAATAATGAAATTTGTTCTTTAGTTGAATTTAAAATTATGTACCAACCACATGTTTGCCCATCGGAAAAGATCCCTCGCTTCCTATCTCTTTTGAGTAGCTGGAATCAAATTTATATTTTGGATTCTCTAGCACGTAACTTGAGCAATAATGCAGCTCAGATACAAAGCAGAAAGCAATGATAATACCTAAATAGAAAGGTGTTCATGGTTAGTGCTCATATTGCCATACTTGGTGACTTACAACGATGACAGTGTCAAATACCAACGAAAATATTATTCCATTTTGGTTGAACATATGCCAACGAAAATTGATCCAGAATGTACATTGATAGTGAATCTGTATCTTGTGTTCCTAGGGGCAAGATATAGGCCGTCTTGGTACAAATGTTCCATACCTCTTATGAGGATAATCCACGTGAAGGGAATCCTAAAAATGAAACAACTTTTTAAAACATCGAAAATGTGCACATGCTTATGAAACAGATACAACACTGGCAAATCAGTAGGAAGAAAGGTTACATTTCCCACCAAGAACACCTCAGGTCTATAGGTGCCACAGTTGTTTTTTTGTTACTCAAAAGCAAATACGAAAATAATTACGTCAGCTGAAATTGAATTATTTAAGAAATCTCTCCTTTTGGCACCAAAGTCCGTCACTCCTTATACACTCCTGGAAATGGAAAAAAGAACACATTGACACCGGTGTGTCAGACCCACCATACTTGCTCCGGACACTGCGAGAGGGCTGTACAAGCAATGATCACACGCACGGCACAGCGGACACACCAGGAACCGCGGTGTTGGCCGTCGAATGGCGCTAGCTGCGCAGCATTTGTGCACCGCCGCCGTCAGTGTCAGCCAGTTTGCCGTGGCATACGGAGCTCCATCGCAGTCTTTAACACTGGTAGCATGCCGCGACAGTGTGGACGTGAACCGTATGTGAAGTTGACGGACTTTGAGCGAGGGCGTATAGTGGGCATGCGGGAGGCCGGGTGGACGTACCGCCGAATTGCTCAACACGTGGGGCGTGAGGTCTCCACAGTACATCGATGTTGTCGCCAGTGGTCGGCGGAAGGTGCACGTGCCCGTCGACCTGGGACCGGACCGCAGCGACGCACGGATGCACGCCAAGACCGTAGGATCCTACGCAGTGCCGTAGGGGACCGCACCGCCACTTCCCAGCAAATTAGGGACACTGTTGCTCCTGGGGTATCGGCGAGGACCATTCGCAACCGTCTCCATGAAGCTGGGCTACGGTCCCGCACACCGTTAGGCCGTCTTCCGCTCACGCCCCAACATCGTGCAGCCCGCCTCCAGTGGTGTCGCGACAGGCGTGAATGGAGGGACGAATGGAGACGTGTCGTCTTCAGAGATGAGAGTCGCTTCTGCCTTGGTGCCAATGATGGTCGTATGCGTGTTTGGCGCCGTGCAGGTGAGCGCCACAATCAGGACTGCATACGACCGAGGCACACAGGGCCAACACCCGGCATCATGGTGTGGGGAGCGATCTCCTACACTGGCCGTACACCACTGGTGATCGTCGGGGGGACACTGAATAGTGCACGGTACATCCAAACCGTCATCGAACCGATTGTTCTACCATTCCTAGACCGGCAAGGGAACTTGCTGTTCCAACAGGACAATGCACGTCCGCATGTATCCCGTGCCACCCAACGTGCTCTAGAAGGTGTACGTCAACTACCCTGGCCAGCAAGATCTCCGGATCTGTCCCCCATTGAGCATGTTTGGGACTGGATGAAGCGTCGTCTCACGCGGTCTGCACGTCCAGCACGAACGCTGGTCCAACTGAGGCGCCAGGTGGAAATGGCATGGCAAGACGTTCCACAGGACTACATCCAGCATCTCTACGATCGTCTCCATGGGAGAATAGCAGCCTGCATTGCTGCGAAAGGTGGATATACACTGTACTAGTGCCGACATTGTGCATGCTCTGTTGCCTGTGTCTATGTGCCTGTGGTTCTGTCAGTGTGATCATGTGATGTATCTGACCCCAGGAATGTGTCAATAAAGTTTCCCCTTCCTGGGACAATGAATTCACGGTGTTCTTATTTCAATTTCCAGGAGTGTACTATCAAACTGGCAGTTCCTTCATATCGGAATTGCAACGATTTTATTGTACCATGTTAAGTACAGGCCACTCCCAGGGAAACATAGTTACAACATATACAACAATATAAAGTTTCTTAATCAGTCCATGTAACGAAAATTTAACGCATTAATTTATTACTGGTTTGAGGTTTTTCGATCTGTTTACCTCATGAACTGGTTGTATCACTAATCCGGTACAAAAAACGAAGTAGAGTTATAGGTAATTGATGGACGAAAACCCGAAATTTCTCTCAGCACAGTCTCTCATATAGTCTTCAAGTCATGAATCCGTACGTTCGCTCAGATAGGTTTTCATATTGTTTACGACCACAACCTACTACATTCAAGATTATTCAGGAGTACCATTTCATCGCTACGGCTCCTGCTTGTTGTAACTACCTATTTAGAGGTTGGGTATCTGGTAAATGTTCAGTCTTTCAACAGCACTACGAATTTCATGGAGGCTTAAGCTGATTATAGCGTCATTCCATTTGCTCAATAGTTCGTGTATTACTTATTGCCTGATTATGAGATGCACTACATTGTTCCTTTTCAGTCAGAAAACCACACTAGGTCAAGATAAAAGTAGTAATCAACCCTGTCTACAATTTTCTTATGTCACGCGAAATTTGTGTAACATGCACAGAACATGGTACACATTGGTCGCAGTTGTCATAATTCAGTGTTTGACGCAAGTTGAAATGAATCTGTGCTTTTGTAGTAACTGTTCAATTCCAGATGATACATCTTTGTCAAATGAAACGTTCCATATCATTTCATCATCCTTATCTTGGACAGTTTCCAGCCTCTGGCCGAGTTTGTAAGGAACATAGGCCTCTCCATCGTCTTCTGGGTTGCCACCATCTCTGCGTCTTCACCTTGGTCCAGTCTTCTCCTTTCCTCTGGATGCATTCCTCTACTCCTTTCGGCGATCTGTCTCTCGGTCTTCCTCTTGATCTCTTTCTTTCCAGTTTCATCTCGTCTATCCTCTGGGGTATCCTCTACTCCTCTATTCTCTCAATGTGTCCATACCATCTCAGCCTTGATTTCTCTATCTCCTCCTGTAATGGTTCTACCTTCATTAACACTCTCATCCTCTTATTTCTTAACCTGTCTAACTTTGTCACTCCAAAACTGATTGTCAAGAATTTCATCTCACCAGCTTGTACTTTGCTTTTCTCTCTTCCTTTCATAACCCAGGTTTCTTATGTATATGTCAGGATCGAGACATAGTATGACTGGTGTATAACCTTTGTACTGATTTGGGGTACATCCTTGCTGCATATCAGGTTTCTGACACTCTTCTGAAATGCCTCTGCTTTTCTCCGGTGCTCGTTTATTTCTCTGTCGTTTTTTCCATCTTCCTGTATCAGGTTTCCTAGGTACTTGAAACTCTCCACTCTACGCAATCGTTACCCACCAACTGTTATTGCCGTTGTTTCTCTCTCCTTCTTTCTTGTAATCATCTCACTCTTACTTATACTAAATTTCATCCCATATCCTTGCACTGCTCTTTCCCATGCGTCCAACTACTCTTGTACTTCCTCCTCCTTATCCCCCCAAATCGTCAGATCATCTGAAACACCATACTTTTCATCTTCCTTTCGCCAATTACTTGTGCTACTGTACTCATTGTATCACCCATCTCTATAATGAAGAGTAATGGTGAAAGTGCACTTCCCAGCCTCAAGCCATTCTTCTGTTCAATCCAAGCTGATCTCTTCAATTCTCACTTTCACACAGCTCACACTTCTATGGTACATTTCCCTTGTCCTCCAAATAATCTGTTTTGCTACTCCTCTGTTCTCCAGGGTTTCCACACTTTGCTTCTACGTATTCTATCATACGTTTTTTCAATGTTCGATAACATTTACATTCTGAAAATGTTTCTTTGAAATCTGTTTACCTTATGTTCTAAAAGGCAGCTTTTTGCGTTCTTATTCTCCTTCATTCTCTTTATATGATACTGTATTTCTATTTTTATGTTTTCTATTATTTCTTGGAAATTCTTTTTATTTGCCTTTTCGCTTTATCTTCCAGAATCAGATTTGTTTCTTTCGTCAGTTACCAGCAAATAACCTTCCGTTTGGTGGCACATAAAGTACTAAAAATTCGTTGTAGTGGTTACATTTGAGATTACCTAATCATGCATTCTCTACAAAGTATGATTGTCTTCCAAATAACATTTTCTATGTAAATGTTACCGCAGGCTCCCTGCAGTATCATCTGACAAGCTCTTTCTACTGACAAAATGCAATACCTTTATTGACTCTGAACTAAATGGTGTTGGAGGACCTATGTGAAGTGGTGGAGACCTGGCGTTGGGAGAGAAGTCTTGTACCTGCCTCCACGTTTTATTACGTAATAGGTGCTTGTTAATACTGAATTTAATATTTTCATGTTCAGGAGTTCTTCAGATGCTGTTTAATGTGAAATATACTAAAATCCAGTCTCAAAGCAGTGTCATTTCAAAAGTTTACAGTTCTATTCAGCCACATTTTTACATACTTGAACAGACTCCTGTTACTGACAGAAGTGTTTTCAGGAACAATTTATGATGAATGTTTGCTAATAGTTTAACGTCTTTTCTCATCATCGAGAAGGTATGGGCCTCGAAGAATCATTACACAACTTCCTACTCGACGGCTAAACGGTACAATAACCACAACGAAATTTCGGTATATTTTCTGTCTCTGTTTGTTGCAACAAACAACATAACTACACCCAATTTACAGCTCCAACTCCCATATCGTAATACTATGCATTTACGCGTATGTTGATGCAGATATAAATTTTCGGAAACCAATTTCGTTATTAAGTAATTAACCTCATACGTACTGGATTGAGGGAATGGTGTTTTTTTGAAAGTGATGATGAGGAAATTGGGCTACACGGCACCGTGTGATAAATAATTCTACAATGTCCATAAGAAGACCCCACGGAAACATGATCAAACACTCGTTGCGGTGCAACACCTAAGTGCGTTACGAAATACACATTACAGACATATAATAGACCAATTCTTTACATATCTTTTATCATAGGGTATCTCACCTCTCTACGATTAATTCATGAAGATTGCATTACATAATTTTCTTAAGAAGTTCAATCTAAATTTCTCTGTTTTATAATCATTTTGAATTAACCTATAAAAATGCATAATTTACATTGGCTTTATCTACAGTTAGATCAACCGCGAACAAGGAGTCTTATATCTCTTGCTTAAAATCGAATGAAGCACGTAAGAATTCTTGTATTTATTACTTGGAGGTAGAGGCTGGATTCTCAGCTTTGGTTTCGTTGATGTGTTAGTTATCATGAGGCCGTTCATTCATTCATGAACCACATTATTACATCTGAGATGTCTGAGGGTACTGCAGCAAACACCGAACTATTATCTTCTACTTTGCGAATAATTACGGCAACAGTGCATCTACATCTACATCTACATCTACATCTATACTCCGCAAGCCACCTGACAGTGTGTGGCGGAGGGTACCTTGAGTACCTCTATCGGTTCTCCCTTCTATTCCAGTCTCATATTGTTCGTGGAAAGAAGGATTGTCGGTATGCCTCTGTGTGGGCTCTAATCTCTCTGATTTTATCCTCATGGTCTCTTCGCGAGATATACGTAGGAGGGAGCAATATATTACTTGACTCTTCGGTGAAGGTATGTTCTCGAAACTTTGACAAAAGCCCGTACCGACTTACTGAGCGTCTCTCCTGCAGAGTCTTCCACTGGAGTTTATCTATCATCTCCGTAACGCTTTCGCGATTACTAAATGATCCTGTAACGAAGCGCGCTGCTCTCCGTTGGATCTTCTCTATATCTTCTATCAACCCTATCTGGTACGGATCCCACACTGCTGAGCAGTATTCAAGCAGTGGGCTAACAAGCGTACTGTAACCTACTTCCTTTGTTTTCGGATAGCATTTCCTTAGGATTCTTCCAATTAATCTCAGTCTGGCTCTCTGGCTCAGTCCGCTCTGCTTGTGCTGTCAATACCACCATATCAGTCCCCTTGTTCACCCACATTTCATCTCTGATAATCCAACTTTCGTTACTGTTCAGCTAGTGCTCTTCATCTTATAATTGTATTTACCTTGAGCACTTACTCTCTCACTAGCTAAACCAACTGATTAGAGCTGCAGCATACGAAGTATTCACGTAGTACAGTTCACCTTTCGCATTAACAATACCACACAAAATAGTTCCTTCAAATTACAGATTATCTTATCACATCATACCTCTTCATCGTATTATGGTCCTACCACTACTTACACAACTTGGATCTCGTCACTTAAATAGTCACTTAAATAGTTTGCATATTAGTTACCTTTTTCTTCATTATTAATGTAGTCCTCCTTTATATCAAACCAAAACAATTATCTTTACTAAAACTTTGGTATGTCCTTTCTCCAATGTCTCAGGTGTCCATCCTGTTAACTGAACAGTGAAACACATAACAAACGTAAACATTCTCCTTCCATTGGACTTTGCCTATCTGCACGTAAAAGTTGCAAAGCTTATCAATCTTGAACCTGATACCCTGGCAGACCGCTACCTTGCAACTGGCTCACACATACACGTCAACATCTCATCACTACCTAGTAATGGTTCAGTTAAAGCCTAATCTCCAGTACTTCCAGCTTGGTGCTACCTTGCATCTGGCTACCAAAAATCATAATCAATAAAGTATGTATGTCGTCACCATTGTTGAACATCACTCAAATGTTTTCCTGATGCCTCTTCTTTTGGTATATCCTCCACAGTTTCCATGACTCTATCTGACGACGATTTGAAGTACCATAGGCCCACAGATTCTAAGCACCATCTTACGACTCTTTCTTACATCAATCAGACCATCCTCTGCTCACAAAAACACACTTCCTTCTAATCGACACGAGACTGGCTGTGCAGTATTTGAGGTGTAGAGGAATCTTCGGCCACCGAATGTATCAGGATGACAAAATGTAGCGGAAAGAGGGAGAAGGCACCATATTAAGAATCATCCAAGCTTTCCAAATGATTTATTGTTTTCAAATACAGTGCCTCCCCGTTCCTCTCGATCTGTGTCACTGGGTCCTAAAATGCTGAGGAAACCACTTCACTGTCTGCGAAACGGCTTGGCGCAGAACGGCTGCCTCAGTGACCTGTGCACACCCTGTGTGTCAGCCTTGTACGCCAGCGGAGTTGCGGCATCATCAGGATGCCACTCAGCGGCGCTCGGTGTGAGCCACAGGCGGCCAGCTGCATGCTTCACTCCAGTGAGGCTGAAACTGCAGCGACAACAGGCGCACACGATCCAGTGTCTGTGGCTCTCGCCTCAGGATGCCTCATGGAATGTATTGGAAGGCAAGACATCTGCCTGCAGTAGCGAGCTATGGAGTGGCCCGCCACTGGCTGCCCACGGACCCCACATCGGCTTCAAAGGGTCTAACCAGCAACACACTGTAGACTCGAATGCTGGCGCCCCATATGCTGCTGCGTGTAGCTGGTGGTGTGACATACTCCCCTGTCTAGGAGAGCTGCAACACTTGAATTAATCTTGTTAGGAACCCGCACCTGTTTGTACGTGACTGTTTGCCTCTGTTTGGCCATATGCGCTGCTCCGCGTTACGTACTCATTACACACTAGGTTGGCCAATGGACCCCTTCTACGAGTGATTTGCGACATGCAAAGCCGCTACGTATACTCTTTCAGAAATTTGACTGCCATGTGGCCTCTATTCTACTTCGCAACTGTTCGTATGCGTAACTCACTGTAATCCGGCCCCCAACTAGCTGTAACTTGCACTCAGAATATTACACAAAATTAACTATCCATATCAAAACCATGCTGCCTCTTCATTATTTCCCTCTTCGGAAAGACCTGGTCCCCGTGTCGGCCCTAAACTAGAACGTTTTTAGGTGGGCACATATGGCATACTTCCTTACTATCATAAATCTTAAATGTGGTCGTAAGCCCCTTAAAACCATGACATGAAACAAAACGTAAAAATTCCTTACTGGACGGCCACTACTCGATCAACCACTTACCTACTCGTCTCATCGGCATCAAATCCACTGGAACTTTGACTACCCTTGGTTCCCTCTTGGAAGTAGCTCTCCACCTGATCAGAAAGAAAACAACACATAACAAAGTTAAGGCTGCGATGACACTTGGCACAGAGGTACTCAAATGATAGTTATTTGCTGCTGCATTTCCCTATACTGACCAAATTGGTGGACAAGCTGTTCGGCTGACATGCGCCCCTCTTGGTCTAAAATGAACTGGTTTACGGATCTAAACAGACCTGGCTCCAGAGTTTGATTTAACAAGGCCAGATTCAGCCTTGGAAAAAACTCTAAAGGGCTTCTGGCCAGTACAGCTGTGGCTGCATAACATTCAAGTGCGTGACTCCTGAAATTGATGCTGGGAGGTGGATGATTGGTCCCATTATGTTACACTTAGTTCCATTGATTAAAATTCCGCACCCCTCGAGCTCTATACGTTTCGCTTCTGCAAATACTCCCCGCTCAAAACAACTTGCTACCACTACCAAATTCTCGTAGGTGGAGAAGATTCAATACATCCCGACATGTTGCTAGCTCAATTTTGGCTTCATCATGTTCCTTGGACAGTCTATTCCTTCCCCCATGGCATCATGGATTTTCCTCCAACATTCGCTATTTTTGATCCAAACCCAACACCGATTGCGTGGCTACTTTCATCCTTATATTTACATCATATGAAATGGTGCGACAAGCAGGACTTTTCTGACCCAGCACTGTCGATAACTAAAAATTTAAACAGGAAATCGTACGACTCTGACATCGTTCAACACATATTTATTACGGCTTTGCCGCAAAATTTACTCCAACGCGTCTATTTCTCTAGAACTGCATTTGATTTCTCCTCAAACGACACTCTACATACGTCGGACGCTACACTTCCCCCTTTCAGTGGCCTGAGGACAGGGATACCATTACCCTTCCTCCATATTCAAAAGGATTGCTGTCCACTTGGCACCTCTTTTCAGCCTCTCTTTCTTCTTCTTTCCTTCCTGTGACATGCCTGGAATCACATCCGGGCGTCCCTTAAATGGCTGTAACTGCCCAATGTGTACTATCGTTGTTCTAGTTGGCAGCTGAAGCTTAACATTAACGGGAGATGTGGTTTCAAAGAACTTGGTATGTCCATTGATACCTCGTGAGGAACTTCTTCGTTTTCCCTTTTTTGCGTACAGGGGTTGGACAGTATTACCCACTGCCCATCTCTATAATGCGGTAAACTTCCTTTCCGCTTTACTGCGTCTACACGCCTTACCAGACCCTTTGTATTCCATTTTGTACCTTTTTCCAAACATCACGAATTGTTCTAGCGAATTGACGTACAGATTCCTCGGTCCTTCCATTCTGTAGCCTCACAAATTCAAACGGTTACGGCATTTTACGCCCGTACACTACTTCATATGGAGACAAACCGATATTTGTATGGACTATTGCATTGTACGCGCATACAGTATGCTTCAAACAGTCGTCTCACTGATGGTGATAATAATCCATATAAAAGCTCAGTATCTTCCTGAGCGTTCTGTGTACCTGTCCTGTCCATCCGTTGACCTGTGGGTGCAATGCGCTCGTCCTCAACTTCTTTACGTTCAACAATTCACACAGTTGCTTCATTAAATCTGACATGAAGTTGGTCCCTTGGTCAGTAATTGTTGTCTCTGGTACACCGAACTTCAAAATCCAATTGTTTACTAATGCTCGCACGACCATTGCTGCCTGCTGCTTTGTCATAGCCACCTTCTCCACGCCAGCCACTGTGGCCGAGCGTTTCTAGGCGCTTCAGTCCGGAACCGTGCTGCTGCTACGGTTGCAGGTTCGAATCCTGCCTCGGGAATGGATGTGTGTGATGTTCTTAGGTTAGGTTGGTTTAAGTAGTTCTATGTCTAGCAGACTGATGACCTCAGATGTTAAGTCCCATTGTGCTTAGAGCCATTTGAAGCATTTTATAACCATCTCCACATACCTCGAAAATTGGTCTATTATTGTTAGAACTAACCTGTTCCCCGATGGTGTTCGCCTAAAAGGTCCTAAGACACAAACCCCCAACACAGAAAATGGAAATGTCGCTTCCGGCAGTTGTTGTAGGTCTATTTGTTTCCGACTGAAATCTGCTCCCTGCGCACATGGTATAAAATTCTTGATATACTGATCCACATCTACTCTCCCACCTCTCCACCAATACCTCTCCGCCACTCTCCTATTTGTTGCTCTACACCCGCCATGACCAGATAACACATGGTCATGTGCTTCCTTTAAAACCTCATCTCTTAGCTTCGCTGGCACTACTACCCTTGGCCCTAACTTTGTTTCCCTGCATAGAAGACCGTCGTACATATTAAATTGTGGGTGTGTCCGATACAATTTACAATCGTTGTCCACGTCCCGTAATTCCTGCCATACTGCTAGGTAATAACCTCTGACTTTAGCCACCTTCCTACTCAGTGCATCAGCATTACTGCGCTTCTTCTCTTGTGCACCACTTCGTAATCGAATTCACTAAGCCTCCCAGCCCATCTAGCGAGTCTAGTGGACGCATCCTTCAACCCCAACAACCACTTCAACGCAGCATGATCTGTCACTACCCGAAATCTTCTCCCATATAAATAACATTTAAAATATGTGATTCTGTAGATCACGCTAAGCATCTCCCTCTCTGTTGTTGAATAATTCCTCTCTGCTGCATTCTAGTGCCTAGACGCATATGCTGCAGGATGTTCTTTCCCATCAATTTCCTGACTAAGAACACACTGTAATGCTGCAATCGATGCATCGCATGCTAGTATAAACTCCTTTTCAAAATCTGGGAGCACAACAACCGAACTCGATGTTAACACTTTTTTCAGTTTGTCAAACGATATCTGACACTCTTCTGTCCATTCAAATTTCACACCCTTCCGTAACAATCGTGTCAATGGCTGTGCTAAAGCTGCAAAACCATTAGTGAACTTTCGATAGAAATTGCCAATTCCGATGAATGACTGCACTTCCTTAACCGTTTTCGGTTCCCGAAAATCGCTTACAGCCTGTACCAACCTCCAATCTGTTCGCACTCCGTCTTTACTGGTAAAATGACCCAAATATTTTACTTCTCCTAATGCAGAATGACTCTTCTACCGGCTCAATTTCAAACAAGCTGCTCTTAACCTCGCAAAGACTTCCCTTAATCGCTGTCTATGTTGCTGCATACTACTTGAAAACATCATAATGACATTCAAATAGGCAAGACACTGCCGTGGTTTCAAACCCTTCAAGACACTGTCTAGCAACCTCTGAAACGTTGCCGGGGCGTTTTTCAAACCAGATGGCATTCTAAAGTACTGGTAATGGGATCCAGGAGTAGAGAAAGCAGTTTTTTGACGATCCTCAGGAGCCACTTGTCAAATACATCGTAGAAAAGTACTGGCACTTTCGTAACTGATCCTGAGTCTCCGATATGTTTGGATTGGGGTATGCTTCCGTTACTGTCTTATTATTGAGATATCGGTAGTCACAACAGAACCTGTATTTCTTCGTACCATCCATAGATTTTATAGGCGCAATGACAATGACCGCTCTCCATCAATTGGTTTGTTCATTCGTTCAACGCCCATTGCGACAGCTCAGCGTTGACAACAGTATCCCCTAGCTGAAATAACATTCCACCAAGTTCCACAGTTCGTTGTGGAAGGTCAATTTTGGCATGATATTGACGCAAGAAATCTACTCCTAGGATCATGTCGTAAACCTCGCTTACCCGTGGTACTACCTCCATGCATGCATTAAATCGGACTCTCTCTATTCGAAAGTCAACTTTCTCCGAGCCCAAAGGCATGACCTCCTTACCCCCCACTCCACGCAACCTATAATGTGGTGGGTCTAGCTTACTCCATCCCATTATATTCCTAGTAGCCACTGACACCTGCGCCCCTGTGTCCAACAAAATCATAAACGTTTTAGTTCCTATGGATCCCACCACTGAACATTTCACCTCTGCATTAGTATTCGTAGCATTGAAATTGAACGGGAGCTCCCTTAGGTGAGTTTTGGGCACCTTCTGCCGTTTAACGTTTGTCCACCTCTCCTATCCCCACTTCTCCATCCTCTCGACTGCCGATTTCCACCTCATCCTTTATCCCCCGTTGACTGGGTACATTGTCTGTGCTCATATCCCGTACGACCACACATAAAATATTTCACACCTGCTGTAAACACTGTTTGCCTCTCGTGTACCAGTGTTGTCACATCTATTTCCTCACATTGAATTACCAGCTGAATGGCCAAATATAAATCTTTTGGAGTAGCTTCACGCACTTTCCGTGACATATGCGTCGGTAACCCTCTTAAAAATACATCAAGTGCCCTTCGCTCGGCCTCTTGCAAAAGAACACTAGTCGCTTCATCGCTCTGACCCAACTCGTAAGTATACTCAATAATTTCCCTTACCCTGTCCGTAAATTTCTCCATCGTCTCTTCCTGTGTCTTTGGCATCGTACTTAACCTCTCTCTAAAGTACCGGGCGCTATTCCGTTTTTTGTACCTTTGTAAAAGCCATTCTTTTAACTGCTTAAATTGTCCTGCCTTCCTTAATGCCTCAGAACACCTTATATATGTTTTCGTTTCACCCGTTAATCTAATCTTGGTTATATGTAACAACTGCTCATGGGACCAACCATTTATCACCGCGTAAGTCTGTCTCCATGTCCTCCACAAACGAACGCACATCCTCGCAACAATGACTGATTAGATGCGGTTTCCCACTCACTTATAGATGTTAATTCATTTGTCAACTGCGTATTGCCTGCTGTCAATTGTGCTGTTTTTTCCAACAAAATCCGTACCACTTCTGATTCCAACAGACCTCACATCCCTAACTCTACCATTGTGTTGCTGTCATTCCCAGTTAGTCCTGAAACAAAACATTTAAGTATAAGAATAACCTGACTCCCTACACCTTAGTATCATCATACTTAATTACATCATTCTCAAACCAGTACAAAAGTAGTTAAATACCACGAAAAAAAAAATCATACTGCCCCAAATACACTGATACTTATTCTGACACAAATGAAATATGCCTACGCAAAAGATTTAAAATGACCTCCCATGAGCCCTACTCAAAAGCATAAAATTGCAAGAAAACGTCCAATACTAAAAAAAACTTGTCAAAACTCACCACATCTTGTGAATATTTTGTGTATGGCGGGGTCGAACGTCATACTGGACAGACAACGTTCGCTATTCTGACACTGAATGTAGTGGCAACTTCTGCCACCGTATGTTACAGCAACACCAAATGTAGTGGGACGAGGTAAAAGGCACCATATTAAAATTCGTCTTAGCTTTCCAAGTGATTTATTGTTTCCAACTTCAGTGCTCCTGTTCCTCTCGATCTGGATCACCGGGTCCCACAATGCTGAGGACACCACTTCGCTGTTAGCAAAACAGCTTGGCACTGAATGGCTGCCTCAGTGACCTGTGTACGTCCTGTGTGTCAGCCTCGTACACTAGCAGAATTTGGGCGTCGTCAGGATGCCGGCAGTCAACTCGGTGGTCTGCATCCCTGCCGACTCAGCGCCCCTCGATGTGAGCTGCAGCCAGCCAGTGTGGCGGAGCGGTTCTAGGCACTTCAGTCTGCTATGGTCGCAGGTTCGAATCCTGCCTCTGGCATGGATGTGTGATGTCCTTATGTTAGTTAGGTTTAAGTAGTTCTAAGTTCTAGGGGCTGATGACCGCAAACAGAGCCATTTTTGTGAGCATCAGGCAGCCAGCTGCGTGCTTCTCACTGGCATGGCTGAGATTGCCGTGAAAACAAGCGCCCACGATTCAACTTGCAAATGTGCGGCCCTCGTCTTGGGATGCCTCCAGCGTGTATTGGAAGCCAGGATGCCTGCCTGCGGTAGTGAGCAGTGGAGTGGCCCTCTGCTGGCTTGCTACGGACCCCACATTGGCCTCAGAAGCGGCCCGCCGTGGATTGGAACGCTGACGGCCCATCTGCTGCTGTGTGTAGCTGGTGGTGCGACACACCCCGCCGTCCAGGAGTGCTGCCACACTTTAATGAATCTCATTAGAAACCCGCACCTATTTATACGAGGTTGTGCGCCTCTGTTTTGTCATACGTGCCGCTTTGCATCACATGCTCATAACATACTAGGTGGGCCGGTGGGCCCGCTTCTGCCCGTGATTTGCCACATGCAAAACCGCTACGTATACTCTTTCAGCAATTTGAGAGCCCTTTGCCTTCTATTCTACTTCACAACTGTTGGTATGCGTAGCTCACTGCAATCTGGCCCGCACCTGGCTGTAACTTGCACTCAGAATATTGCACAAAACTAACTTCCTCTATCCGAAAAGGAGGTGCCGTTACAGTGGCTTCATTCGAATTTTCTTAGCCCTTAAGCATATGCTGGCTGTCCTTAAACTTGGCACTTCACAGCGTCTCCAGCACCACAACATTGTGGTACATTGTTCTTCATACACGGGTCAATTTACAAAATATGTAATAGAACTTTTTTGGGATCTCCTCCTTGTTCTAAGAACACTTAATCACTGATGTCGAACTTAATTTTCCATACTGACTCAGTATGGTCTTTGAGAACCCAACATGTGATTCACCTTCACATTTTCCATGATATTCTCCATATTACACAGTAACATGACCTATAAGAAAATTATTACAGAAGAAAAAACAATATTTCCATTTCTGCCAACACTTTTTAGTACTAAAGATACATAGTCTCCTTCTACACTGAACTTTCAAAAAATAGGTTATCCAACAACGTCCTCACTGTCACTATCCAGTCCGTCCTCATTCCCTTCTTCTTCTCTTTGCCATTCCATCAGTAGAACTTCTGAACTTCTCTTCGTCAGTATGATGTTCTGATTCATTCCTCATCATACTCTTGCTGTTAACTTTCTTGTTCTCATGTCCACTCATTTTCTCTTGTGCAAGTGCATTACATAGCGCAGCAACTAATGCCCTCTAGTTGAAAATATAAAATGTTCTGTTAAAATGCATGGCATCCCACATATTCCATTTCCTTGTCCTTAGACTATCGGTTCCACACATCTACCCATCCCAGTATATGTGAGTACATTGAAGACCTCTATGACGGGAAGATCTGTCTAATGACATTGTAGAAGTAGGCTATATAGAAGAGATAGGGGAGCCAGTGTGTTAGAATCTTAATTAGAAAGAGCTTTAGAAGACTAAAGATCGAATAAGGCAGAAGGGAGAAATAACATTCCATCACAATGATAACAAAACTACTATTTATATAGATGTGTAGAATGTATGAGACTGGCGATACACCAACAGCATTATGGAAAGAAAACGGCGTCTCCACAACTCCCAAGGGTGCAAGAGCAGACAGGTGCGACGATTATCGCAGAATCAGCTTAACAGCTCATGCAACCAATTTACTAACAAGAATACTATACAAAAGAATGGTAAAGAAAATAGGGGATGTGTTGAATGACTATCAACTTGTACCCTAGGTACAGTTCTGACCCTGCGGTTGATAATAAAAGCAAGACTAAGAAAAAGTCAAGACACGATCATAGGATTTGTCGACCTGGAAAAAAATGTTCGACAGTGCAAATGCTGAAAGACGTTCGAAATTATGGATAAATATGTGTAAGCTGTAGGGAAGTATTACGCTATATACAAGGGCGAAGAGGGAGCAGTTAGAGTGGAAGACCAAAAACGAAGTGCTCGTATTAGAAAGGGCGTAAGACAGACATATAGTCTTTTGTCTCTACTGCTGAATCTATATATTGAAGAAGCAATGTCGGATATAAAATAAAAGTTCAAGAGAAGAATTAATTCTGAAAGATTCACTGGTGACAATTTTATGCACTTTTAAAAGTGAGAATGAATTACAGGATCTGCTAATGGAATGAACAGTCTAACGAGAGCACAATATGGACATGGAGTAAATCGAAGAAAGACGAAAGTAATGAGAAGTAGCAGAAATGAAGCTTCACAGCAGGACTGGTGATAACGATGTAGATGAAGTTAAGGAATTTTGCTACCTCTTCAGGAAAATAATCGATGACGGACGGAGCAAGGAAGATATCAAATGCATTCCTCTCTAAGAGAATTCTATTAGTATAAATTATAGGCCTTAATTTGAGGAGGAAATTTCTGAGAATGTACGTTCACAGCACAGCACTGTATGATAGTGAAATACGAACTGTGGGAAAACCGGAAACGAAGAGAATCGTAGAATTTGAGATGTGATGCTACAGAAGAGGTTGAAAATTAGGTAAACTGATAATGCAAGGAATGAGGAGATTCTCCGATGAATCGATGATGAAAGGAATATACGGAAAATACTGACAAGAAGAAGAGACAGGGTAGTAGGACATCTGTTTATACGTCACGTAATACCCCCCGTGGTAGTAGAGGGAACTGTAGAGGTTAAAAACTGCAGGGAAAGATATTCTAGGAGTCCCAGCCAATAATTGAGGAAGCACGTTACACCTGGTACTCTGAGATGAAGAGGATGGCACAGGTAGGAATTCTGGGCGGACCGAATCAAAGTAGCCTAAAAAATGATGATACAAAGGAACTAAGAAGAAGATTGCCGCACATATTCAGAGATGAAGAGGGTTGTACAGGACAGAGTATGGATAGCTGCATGAAAGCAGTCTTCGGAGTGAACACCGCAACAACAAAAACTACAACAACATCAACATCAACAGCCTTTTGCAGCTCCAAGTAATTGTTTTCTTTCACTTTTTAGTTTTAGGAACGTCGAAACCTCATAAGTAAGTGATAGTTTTCCAAAGTTACCTGTAATCTTATGTACGAAGCGAATGGATTCTTTCGCTATTGTTGGTGTTATTTCTGACATCTCCTGGAAATATTTCTTTTTGTCGCAATTTCCATGCCATCTTCTTGTTGGAGATAATGTTTTAAATGAAAACCTAGTGTAAGTAAGCGATCTCTCCTTATAATTTGTGCATTGCATACTTTATTTGTAACGAGCGAGGTGGCCAGTGGTAAGATACTGGACTCGTATTAGTTAGGACAGTAATTCAAATTCCGAACTGATGATGCAGATATAAGTTTTCTCTGATTTCTCTATTTCAGATGAATCACAGAATGTTTCCTTATAAAAGAACACAGCTGATACCGTTTCCCACCTTACCCCAGTTTACATCTACATACATGTCAGCTCGTGCTCCATCTCGTAATGTTCTTGTCTACGTGACGTCGTTGCAGAATTTTGCACTGTTGATTCCTCGTGAATTTTCTAAACCTAGGTGTTGTAGCTAGCAATTTACAGCCTGCCTTGGGCTGATCAAGAGATTAATACATCTTGAAGTACTCCACACTCACAAGGTGCTGCATCAATAGTGTATCCCCTCCACTTCATATAGCCCCGTGTCACTGCAGTTTTCAGTCGGTTAAACGTCGCCAGCCGGTGTGGCCATGCGGTTCTAGGCGCCTCAGTCTGGAACCGCGTGACCGCTACGGTCGCAGGTTCGAATCCTGCCTCGGGCATGGATGTATGTGATGTCCTTAGGTTAGTTAGGTTTAAGTAGTTCTAAGTTCTAGGGGACTGATGACCTCAGTAGATAAGTCCCATAG